>NW_028230855.1:0-26762 GCF_043228905.1 Azolla caroliniana | reverse complement strand
CCAAGAGTTTGTTAAGTGTTTTCACATCTACATGTCTTTTATTTGTATGCAAGTGCAAGTAGTTAACTATATGTCATTGGAATGCTTATGGAAATGTAGAAAATAAGTTTTAATCTTATTTCAAACAAACCTTTCTCCATGAAAAAATGATATTCCAAACAACTTGCCTATTCACGATCCTACATTTTTATCAATTTTGGTAGTAGGGTCTTATCTTTTAGTGTTCAATATTTGCATCTCTCTCTCTCTCTTTTATTTACATAGCATTCTTTAATTATAATTGGGCATGAGAGTTGAAATACTCCAAGCTTAAATGGAAAAAGGTGTATTTGAACCCATTTTTTCAATGTAAATACAAATATGTCAAATTTATAGGGAAAAGGAAATAGAAGTATCATTAAGGTGCAACAAGGTGTTTTTTGGGGCATAGATACCAACATATCACATGATACCACTTCGCCAACTCTTGGAGTCAGTTAACACAATGTCAAAAGTCACAAACACGAAGAGACACCTCTTCACGAAAGGATACATTTGTGATTAGAACAAATATGGCTTAACGCCAAGTTTTGTATAGACACTCATCACAAGTGTTACAATCATTATTTCGCCTAATACAATTCCATCATTTCATCATTCAAAACAAAGAAGTGTAATAATAGAAGAACACGAGTTAAGAGCATACATGTTCTCCAAAATTTCAATGGTCCTTGATCCTAGTTTCAAGTATTCCTAAAAGCAATGCATTTTGTGGTTCGTATGCTAGCTAACTAACATCGAATGGATGCAACTCAAGTTAAGTTGGTTGGAACCTTATTGACAAGAAAAACACTAGCATAGTTGGTATCGTTACTAGAAAAGAATTCATGTTTAATTAAAGACTTTGATGTTTATATCAAGAATTTTCAATCAGGTTTTGGAGATACGAACTATGTGAGAATGATGACCAACAAGATTTGAAGGTTATGACAAGGAGATCCTATCTCAAAGATAAATGGCATGTTTTTGCCTTTTGGATTGTGATATTCCTTTAGATAAAAAGACATTAATGGAACTCATTGAAAGGGAATATAACACCCGATCTTCGACAATGTGACTTTTGCCATGAAGCGCAGGAGACTACCAAGCATTCACATGTTTTTCTTAATACTAATGAGGAAAATCTTTGAAAGAAAAAAAAAAGACATTAATGGACTTATTTTGGCGTTGCCTTATGGAATATTATAAAAGATATTTTACTTGGGTGAAAGCATGGGAATGGAAACACTATTATAGTTTTGGCATGGCCTTATGGAATGATGTAAAGGATATATTTTACTTGGGTGAAGGCATGGGAATCAAAACATTATTATAGCGAACATGTAGCTAAGAAGGCAAAATAGCTAACTAGATATATTGTTTTAGTTGTTTCTTTACTGTGTGGGTTTTAAAGGTACATATCATTTGGTATGTGGGGTAAAATATTGGAATGTCCACATTTTCAAATTTGGGCACACAGAGTTACATAGGGTATTGTACATTCATGTTTGGACCTTTAATGTCAATACACTCCCTCATCATCCCTAGTATGGCATCAAACTTCAAACACATTGAGCATTGCCCATGCAAATACAAAAAGTTCTAGGGCACACAGAGTTACATAGGGTATCGTACATTCATGTTTGGACCTTTAATGTCAATACACTCCCTCATCATCCCTAGTATGGCATCAAACTTCAAACACATTGAGCATTGCCCATGCAAATACAAAAAGTTCTAGGGCACACAGAGTTACATAGGGTATTGTACATTCATGTTTGGACCTTTAATGTCAATACACTCTCTCATCATCCCTAGTATGGCATCAAACTTCAAACACATTGAGCATTGCCCATGCAAATACAAAAAGTTCTAGCATCAACTAGAAAATACAAAAATCAAGGTGTTTCCATACAACCAGTTTACATTAGGGCCTCAATTACCTCTTCATCTAAGTAGTTATAAATATATCTATGGTTTTATTTATTTATCTTTTAAACAAACTCCTGATAAATTTTGTTTTCTTGCTGATTAGGGCAATGTCATTAGAGTCACACACCAAGATATCATGCAAATCACAATCTAACATGTAAGATTTTTGAATCATTTACGGATAGTCAAATATTCATACATTTAAGGCACACGCATAATCATGGTTTTGGTTAGCATGAGATGCTAACAAATATGCAATGATGGTTAACAAACATATGTTTCCTTTTAGGTTTAGACTCAGATATGCAAATACATATATTGTATGTCCATAAGGTTAGAAACACATTCTAACATAGTTAGGTTTCAAATCACATACTGCATATATGCATTGATGGTCAAAATCATATTCTGGTTGATATATAGTTAGCGTTAGAATCACATATATCATATCTACGTTGATTGTCAAAATCAAATTCTGACTGATATGTAGTTAGGGTTGGAACAATGGTAATGGTTACAATCAGATTATGATAGATATGTAGTTCTTAATATTTTAAATATTCTCCCATCTCCCTCCCTCTATATAATTGGGCAGTTTTATTTATATAGAATAAATTGGAATGACAATCATTTGTACAAAAGTTGAAAAAGTTTGAATCATTACCATGAGAATCCACACATTGCAATCAGGATGATATCTTAGTATGATTCTATTTTGCATGATCATTATACTTTAATAAAAAAACTCATTAAAGTCTATTTATTTATTCACAAAGGAATTTCTTTCAACAAAAATTCGTAACAAGATAGTGGTCAAATAAAAAATCTAATCGCTTGCATTTGCAATGCCCACCATATTAAGCATGTTTCGATCTTCTTTAAAGCGTTGAAGTATCGTTCCTCCATGGGTGCTAGTTTTCTTACAATCACTATCGCTTTCTGAGACTATTCCCCAACATTCTATAACATCAATACTGAACTCTGACTTTTTCGAAAGAAGTGGGTTATTGAATGTCACAGATGGGTATGTGTACCCTTTATCGAAGGTCGCTGGAATGAATATACCAAAGTGGTTTTTTTGTCCTCCAAAACCAAGGCCATTTGGTATGCTTTGTGACGTATAATTGGATGCACACTATAGAAGAGATGAAACTACCATTACTATAAAAACAATTAGACTATCTTATCTAGTGAAAAAATATACATTACAACCTCTAATGAAGAAAATGAGACTCAGCATTATGTTAGTTCAATGAAATAGAAATTTAGATAATTTAATGAAAAATTTGACTAATCATTTTCACTTACCCATTGTACATTATTATTACTACCGGAAGCTCGATAAATGGCTGTCCGGGGCTGAAGGCTAAACAAAAAGGACTTGAGATCTCCAAAGAAATCAGGATGGCGATCCCACGAGTTACTTGCAAAGCCACCAAATATACATCCCTCCTCATCCTTTATTAGGAGAATGCTTGATCCTACAAAGCTGTTTCCACACTTAAAGACCAACAATAAGCATATGCATGCATATTTCCATAATCACAAACACACATAAGATCCCACAAGTTTCTCACACACCCATTGCATGGCCACTTACATACATACATATATCTCGTATTCCCATTACAGGGACGAGTATAGACACTAAAAAGATTATATATATATATATATATATCAGAGAGAGAGAGAGATAAGTTTGGCTTATGTGATTATTGCGTAACATACGATAATTGAGTGAGAAATGTGTTGAAACTCAATCCATGGAGAGAACTGTGGTAAAGAAGGATCCACTCTTCTGTGTCCTGTTGTTGAAGAGCCCCTGAGATGTGCCATGCAAACTCTTTCCTCAAAACTAGCTTTATATTTTCCGGAACCTTTGATAGTTTAGGAACTAGACGACCCAGCACATTCTGCTCTGCAAATTAGTCATAAAAGACGTAGAGCTGTTAAAAACAACACAAAAAAAGAAGCCATCCCTAAAGAAAAGAAAAGAGAACACATCACCTTTGCTAGAGTGAATAAAAAGTTCACCTTCCCGAGAAAAAAATATTCTTTTATTACACGAAAGAAGGCATTCTCTTCTTAAAGTAAAAGAGAAAAGAAAATGTTTTCCAAATACAGAAAATTATGAAGAAAAACAGCTTACCAGGAGAGGGTTGAGCCATAAGGCTGGAGAGGAACTTTTTGATGGAGGGTACAAGTAAGCACCATGTGTGAAAATCTTCAGTGGACATGCACTCCTCATCCCCGTCATTTCTAATAGAAAAAGGTGCTGTGTTAACAAAAGCTTGTATAATATTGTCTGGCAAGCTTGCACCAGGAACAGCCTCACCGGGCCCCATCACTGTTTGTAGAATCGAAAGAACCACTGATTCAGCTTCAGTCCTGAAATTTATACATGATGTTTATCAGAGGGAGAGTTTTAACCAGATTTTGAAGGGCCTCATGCTTTAATGACACACTCGCTAAAATTCTCAAGCTGACTGAAGGACAATATCACCTCTGAATAAGAATAACACATCTTTTGTGCCTTAATCAGTTTTAGCACGCTGACATCACATGGATACAATAAATGCAGGTACAAGTGTCCGTCTTCATTTATTAGAACCAGCAACATTGGTTATACCAAAAATGTCACCATTATGATTGCAAGCTTGTGAGAGGTAATCCTAACATCTCCTTGGATAGCTAAAAAATTAGTTCACATTCCTCTTAGCTAAGTGAATAGAGAGCTATGGCATATGTGCCTTATATTTTATATGTGAAAGCGGTGTAGTATGCCCATTAAAAACAAGAACCTATTATTATTGAGGTTTTGTCATCTCTGTAAGGTAATAAATTGGTCCCTGGATGAAAAATGTTATCTCACAGCATAGCCATGGATCCTCCTCGGTGACATAATTGAACCCCAACCTTCCCTTAAAAATAATGAAGAGGATTGGCCATTTGTGATTTATAACCAAACTAACACAACAAATCCCGTAGACACAAAATTAAATTTCTCTTCTGAGGAACATAATCATTGCATATCACACCATGTAAGCATGAAGACACAGCCATAAACAATTTCGGAGGTCCTAGAGAACTCAAAAAAATGTTGTAATGGTACGAACACCTATAATTCCAATCTTCTTCCCTCAGGGCCTTCATAAAAGCCCTATTTTGTCTTGTCAATCATCGTTGAGAGTAAGCACTTCCGAAAACTAACTAGTGTTTGACTTTAGAACAATGCAGTGAGATCATCACACTATCATATTCGAAATATCTAGTGAGGATTAGAAATATGGAGAATTGATTAGATAGACATATACAGTTGCACTCATAGAGATGTATAAATACAAATTTTCCCTTACATATGAGAGCAGCTCACAGTGGTAATCTTCCCATGCACTTACACCTTAGAGTTGAGAGTACTCACTTCCGAAAACTAACTAGTGTTTGACTTTAGAACAATGCAGTGAGATCATCACACTATCATATTCGAAATATCTAGTGAGGATTAGAAATATTGAGAATCGATTAGATAGACATATACAGTTGCACTCATAGAGATGTATAAATACAAATTTTCCCTTACGTATGAGAGCAGCTCACAGTGGTAATCTTCCCATGCGCTTACACCTTAGAGTTGAGAGTACGCACTTCCGAAAACTAACTAGTGTTTGACTTTAGAACAATGCAGTGAGATCATCACCCTATCATATTCGAAATATCTAGTGAGGATTAGAAATATTGAGAATCGATTAGATAGACATATACAATTGCACTCATAGAGATGTATAAATACAAATTTTCCCTTACGTATGAGAGCAGCTCACAGTGGTAATCTTCCCATGCGCTTACACCTTAGAGCTTATATGGGATCTGAATTGGTTGACTATAGAGTTAGTTGACACAGATAATGGTCACAACATCGGAGTGTAAGAGAAAGAAGGTGGACATTTATATTGTGTTTGGTCTTATTATCACATTAAATGTGAAAGTTAGTTGATCGTAGTCTGGACTCTGGATATTCCTTTTCAGTAAACCAAATTGTCATTTACTATGACCTAGACACAAGCTAGTGTTAGATAGTACTTATCTTAGAGTCAATGACACATTCTTCAAGACTAAGTACATCTTAACCTGCCAACAGAGAATATTCTTCTAGTCGACTTGACTTGCCAATTCCATTACACTACTTCCCTATTTTCAGAATACATTCTGCTCGACTCATCTACAGTTTCCTACATTGACATCTCATCAACCCATACGATCGTGTTGCACAATAGCTACTCAACTTGGGGTGCTATCACCAAATGTGCACTCTAAGAGTACACGTGGGGATGAGTTGACTACTTGGGGATGATAATTGGCTATATCGAAAAGTGAGAATGTTAACATTGGTGCACTCTTCAACAGGCATTATTGAATCATGAAAAGAAATTCAAGGGGAAGAAATCCCAATCAGATATGGATACAAGCAGCTAAAGATTGTCTCAAAAGTTACCTATTAGGCACTGCTTTTGTGGTTTTAATACAGCATCCCCAGTGGTTTTCAATGGCCACATTCAAAATGTATTTCTTTTATGTTAATACAGTTCCTCCTTGCATATACATCCATACCTCCACAACTCTGACCTTTTTATTTTATTTTGTTTGATCTTGAGTAGAAACATTCCAACTATTTTCTTGATGTTAATGAAGCCACTTTGATGTAACAAATAAAATACAAATTAGATGAAGTTGCAAGAATATATTTCTAAATGGTTAAATTGCTAAACAATACTTATAAGAAAAGAATTTTCTACACACCTTTGCACTAAGCCATCACCTAGTAAATCCACAAATTGATATATAAAGTTTTCCACTTCATCTGGAGAACCCTTCTCATAGATTGCCTGAATGTTCAAGACCATTTTAATGGTTTTAATTACATGCTTCCTAAAGAAGAATATTTATAAGATCTACCACTAACCTTTGCAGTAACTAGGTCTTCATAATAAAGTTTTCCATCTTTTCTGGAACCAGATACCAAGTCAAAAAGCCTAGATCCAAGTGATCCATGTATTCCATAATAAGCCTATGTACAAACACATCAAAAAATGAGAGAGCCCTAACTGAAATTGCAAACATATGAACAGTCAACAAACAAGGCATTGAGTTTAAGCTTAAAAAAGCAAGTACAACATGTCAAAGAGAAATACAGACAAATTCCTTTTGAGGTAAAAAGCCTTTGCCAATCAAATATACATAAATAAATGGATAAACCTTGAAAAGCAATTTGCTACATGATTTATACTTCAGCAAATCTATTTATGATTAACAACTAATAACAAAAGATAATGAGAAAAATCATAGACCAGGTTTCGAATGTTGGCTTAAGGTTTCCAGTTTTAGAGTTTGCAATATATCAGCTTAACCATCCCGCCTTCTAAATGTGTATACCGTTGGATACATGGGGTTTTTACATTATGAAATAATTTCATTTCCACTTCCATCTCTCAAGTGTGAAGAATTGGTTGAAGTTGCACAAAACTTAAAACCCATTTTTTATGGAGTTTTGGTATGTCATAAAGGAGTTTACCAAGTGTGGTAAATGCAAATACAAAGAAGAAAATACATGCTAAAAAGTCCCATGTAGTTCAGAAACATTTTAAGTTAACAGTATTGCCATTTCCAAAGCAGTTTGAAACATGTTTCCTATGCTACCAATTTCCTTTTCTAAGTGCTTATAATTTATTCGGAGAGATTCACAAATTAACTTCTTCGTTGTGGCGTTTATTATTTGAATTTACTTAAGACTTCTCTCAAAATTGTCATCTTCGTATGCCCATGTTGATATTTTGCTATGATTTAAATTATATGCAATCAGATGAGGATTGATCTTTGTTCATCAAAATGGCGTTTCTGAATCATCATTCATGTTACCTTGTTTCCAGTGAATGATACACAAGGAAGTGAAGTGAGTACAGTCTTAATTTAGTTTTATTCTACTATTTCTTTTAAGAATTTGTTTTTACACGTAAGGAAATAATCAGAATTAGTAGTTATGGTCAATATAAATAGTACACATGAGACGCATAAGTCTGTAGGTGTTTTTGCTCACTAGACAACCTCTCTCATTCAATTATGGTACATGTAAATGTTTCCCTCTGTCTCATACGTCATGAACTCATTCTTCACCTCAAGATATTAATTAAAAACGATCATTCTATTCATATATCTGTCTATCAATTTATGAAACCATATATCTGTTCGTATATCTATTTATCCATCAGTGTCTCCATCAATCCTTCAATCAATCAATCATTTATCTATTTATATATTAATCTATCCAAGCCTCCATCTGTCTATCTCTTCACACTCCATCCATATCTCTAGCAATGAGTATCTACATACACACAAATATAGATATATGCATATATTATGCATACAATTTGGATACGTATCAATGGAATTCCTACACATTATGATATATATGAAACATATAAAAGAAACAACCTGAAAAACAGATGCACTGATAAACTCTCCATCACTTCTTGACTGAGACCCTAGAGACACGAACAGAGCCCTCAGGTCTTGGATCTCAGACTCAGAAAACCTCCTGGAAAACAAAAAACACATCATAAAATACACACAGAAGAAAGATATTACATATCTCTTTATATACACACATATAGAAGAATGAATATATGTATGTATGTGGGTATGTATGTATGTTTGTATGGATGTATGTATGTATGGATGGATGGATGGATGGATGCATGTATGTACATATACACATGCACATACCCATATACATACACATACAAATACACATACCCCATATATAACACTCATATGAATTCATATATGCATATACACATCTACATACTTATACATACATGTACACATACAGCTATAAACACACACACACACATAGATACGTGTACGTATATACACATTTATTGATTTATGTGTAAATATTTAGGTATACAGTTACGTATTAATATATATGTGTGTGATGTGTATACATATATATGACCTAGAAGCCTGCAAGAACTCGGGAGTTGAAGATCGACTATGCAGATTGTTCCCCATTGCTGACTGTTCTCAATCCTGATCATTTACTCCTTTGATTACTGATTAGTTGACAAGGCTAGGATCCAGTCGCTCTGTTCTTTCGACCGTCGTTATAATGTTAAGGAGGTTTTCGGATCCCGGTGCTCTGTTCTTTCTCTAGATCATCATCATTCTTCTTCAGAAGAAGAAGAAGATTAAAAGAAAAAATGGATATAGACTCCTAACAAAATATGTATTAATGCCCAAAGCCTTCGGGTCTTATATTTGATTCGCCCAACAAATGGCCCTACTGTTTGTTTATCTTCAATGTGATGGATGGGCTTTGGCCAATCCCAGAGACAACCTGGACATTTGCGATGTCCGGAGAATTATAACGAGACCACATCAAGAGCAAGGAGCAGATTTCCTCTCCCCTTCCGCTGCAGGGTTTTATTTTCAATCACTAATTCATATTTTGTCAAGAATCGTTGCCGTTCGTGGCTACTTATTTCCAATCTTTTTCAATCACTGGTTCTTATTTCAATGTTAGACCCGAATCCTTGTCTTCGACAACTATAAAAGCCTCCGAATTGGACGGCGTTTTTCTCGTAGGCCTACGTCAATGGAGAATTAATCTCAGCATTTGAATATAGTTGGCTTTTCTTTGAGGATTACAACATGACAGAACCGTGTAGCTCTTGTATGCGTGAGTCGATAGAGAATTAACCTTAGCATCTAAAATGAATCGTTGGCTTTTCTTTGAGGGTTACACTCATTAACTCGACAATATTTGTATCAATGCTTAGAACACACTCAATACCTTCATAATTTACATGAATTGAACTTTTAGTCACATAATAACACTTCAACAATTGGAGTTTTAATGATTTCCTCTCTTGATTACACATAGATTACTTGAATTTTAGTGATTTACTACAATCATGACACATCATCCTTCTCCAACCATGAGAACATTGATAATGGACTTCACATGTCCATTCTTGGGTGCTTATGGTTATCAATCAAGTGCATTCCCTACACCGCCACAATCATCAATCAACCACAGTTAGGGACATCTGTGGCCAACCTTATATAAGTTGATGTTTGTTTATGTTTCATGAGCTCAATAAACATGAAAATACACACATCTCATCCAAATTCACTTTGTTCATCCTTGCTTACCTCCAAAACATGAAAATATCAAGAACTATGCACAGAAAACATTATCTTGAAACTTTAGAAAAAAATTGATTCTTCAAAACTTTTAGCATAAAACTACAACATCGTCATATTTCATTCTTCAAGTAATCATTAACTTAAATTCCTAATTTTCAATGACTAACTTCACCAATGAATATCCCCTCTTTATTAATGTAAAGAATCGAGAGTGATTCTATGCAGCGGAATAGATTAGAGGGGTGTGTGTGTGTGTGAAGAGGAGAGGAGAGGAGCGAAACACAAGATATATAGATAGGAAAAATGAAATACTCAAGAATATGTATGTATTAGGAAGTGGAGAACAATATGAATATTACAAAGGAGATTAACCGACACATTACAAAGTAGGAGGAGGGTGATTTATATAAGGTCGCCCTCTCTCTACATTCTCTCATTAATACGCTCACTCTCTCTCTAGAACCTTGGGGAATGTGGAAACTCGTTAGTTATGGGGAATATAGAACTCATTAGTTAGTTGTCATAGAATATGATTCTATGACACATAGTTAATGTGTAGAAAGTAGTGGTGACCTTTGACCGTTGAGTGCTCATAGATTCTCAAAAGATGTGTTCACACACTAGAGTAGGTTGAGATTGATTCTCAACACGCCCCCTCAAGTTCAACTTTGGTCGACTTTCAGCTTTCGGCCTTCCTATGGTGTCCATCTCAATTGATGTCCTATTCAGCTGGTATCTGGTTCTCTCTTGTACTCCCCCTCAAGCTTGGCAAGTTAGGGAACGTCAGTCTAAGGTCTGACATGAATTGTTGAAGCTTGTCGACTCCTAGGTCTTTGGTGAAGATGTCGGTTGTCTGAAGATTCATGTTGATGTGTTGAAGGTCGACATCTCCAGCCTAAACGCGCTCTTGAATGAAGTGATAATGCAAGTTGATATGCTCTTCGTGCACGTGTGGAACACCGGGTTCCGAGCCTGATGAATACTGCTCATGTTGTCGCAGTAAAGGGGAATTGGATCCTTGATGGGAAGACCCATCTCCTTCAATATTCTCTTCAGCCAAATGGTTTCACATGCAGCCACAACTTCACCCCCGTATTCGGCCTCTGTGCTCAAAAGTGCGACGATTAGCTGCTTCTTGCTACTCCAAGAGATGACTCCACTTCCGAGAGAGAAGAAGAATCGTGAGGTCGATCATCAGTCGATTATGTTGCCTGCCCAATCGGCATCCATATATCCTTTGAGTCAAATTGGCGTGGATGACTTATAGAGAATTCCGTCGTCCATCGTTCCACTTACGTATCATAACACTCGCTTAGCACAATCTAAATGAATATCTCGTGGAGTTTGCATGAATTGGCTAAGGGGGGCGATCGGATAGCTAAGTTTGGGTCGAGTGATTGTGAGATAGATGAGGCTTCCAATCAGTTGTCGATACTAAGTTGGCTCACACTTTCCTATGCTGGAGTCGGCAACTAGCTTTAGGTTTCGATTGAGAGGGGTTGCCATAGACTTACACTCAGTCATCCCGAACTTATATAATAAGTTGAGGATGTAGTGTCGTTGGGAGATCATAATGCTGGCTGGATGGAGTTCCAATTACCTCGATGTCAAGGAAGTAATGGAGCTCTTTCATGTCCATCATCTTGAATTTTCCAAAGAGGAGGGTCTTGACCTTGTTGATGTCGACTAGATGCTCACCTCCAATGACTAGATCATCCACATATAGGATGATGAAAACTAGGCTTCTAGAATTGTTTCTTATGTAGAGAGAGTTGTCAGATTTTGACATTCTAAAGCCGATTCGATGAAGATATTGTGTTATCTTCAAATGCCAAGCACGTGGTGCTTGCTTAAGGCTGTAGAGTGGCTTCTTTAGTCAGCAGATTGCTTTTGGATGGTAGTTGGATTCGACGTTGGGTGGTTGTACACCTTCTCCTCTAATTCACCTTGAAGAAACGCGTTCTTGACGTCCATCTGATGGAGGTGCCACCCTTTTGCTGCTGCAAGCGCTTTCACGATCCACACAGTTGTCATCTTTGCCATTGGGGCAAAGGGTCTCTTCATAGTTGCCACCGTGTGTTTGTACGTAGCCTTTTGTTATGAGTCGGGCTTTATATCGATTGACAGAGCCATCGACATTATACTTCACCTTGAATATCCATCTGCAACCGATTGTCTTCTTGTGAGGTGAGTGAGGGACGAGATCCCATGTCTCGTTCTTACTAAGAGCTTGCATCTCTTTGTTCATCACTTCAACCCATTGCGGATCTTCAGCAGCTTCGGCAAAGTTCTTTAGTTCATTATCTGTTGCCACCTTCATCATAAAGGCATAGTGATATACCATATAGTTGTTGTAGTCAAATTGGTTAACCGAATTCTTTTCTTGAGTGGAGGGTCAGTGTTTTTCGTTTGTCATGGAAATGGCTTTCTTCACTCTAGGTGTCCTCATGATAGGCACATCAAAGGCACCAAACTCACTATCGAGTGAGTCAGTCGGTTCATTGTCGTCGGATTGATAATCTTGAAATTTTGGCATTTTTGCCTTTCCTTTGTCCGATTTCGGACTTGGCCGTGACATGCTTTGCTCGCTTGAAGGCTCTTGAGGTCCACTTAGCTTGATGTGATTGGACTCTCTTTGGATATTAACCTTAGTTATCATCGTCTTCCATGTAGTCAAGGTCGTTCGTAGATGGTTCGGGAGGAGTTGGCTCAATTTCGTACCATGACGTTGATTCGTCAAAGACTACATCCCGACTCACACGAACCTTTCAAGTAGAGGGGTTGAAGAATTTGTACCCCATTTGCTCCAATGAGTACCCTACGAGGATACACTTCTCCTACTTGGGATCTAGCTTTTCCCGCGTTTTGTCAGGATGTGCACATATGCAATTGAGCCGAATATCCTTACATGGGATAGATCCGACATCTTTCCATAGTACTTCTTGTGAGGGGTTACATCATGCACTCTGGATGTTGTGCACTAGTTCATGAGGTAGACGGCAATATTTGTTGCTTCGACCCAATGTGACTTGGGCATATGCTTCTCGCTCAGCATGGCCCTTGCTACTTCGAGGATGTGCCGATTCTTGCGTCCGGCCACTCCATTATGTTGCGGTGTGTGTCAGCACGTAAACTCTCGCCGAATTCCTTCTTTCCGGAGATAAGCTGAAAATTCATCAGAGAAGTACTCTTTTCCTCCGTTTGACCGAAGGCATCTAACGTGACAACCTATTTCCTTTTCGACTCCATTTTTTGAATTTTTGGAAGTGTGTAAACACTTCACTCTTTTGCATCATAGGAAAGATCCATGTGTTCCTGGAGAAGTGAACGATTCATGTGTGCTTGGAGAAGTCGTCAATAAAGGTGACATAGTATCGGCATCCTTCGAATGTTATCGTTTGTGCTGGTTCCCACATGTCTAAGTGGATCAAATCTAGGACGCCTTTGCTCACGTTTCGTTCTTTTGGAAATGGGTGCCGATGTTGTTTGCTGAATTGGCAAGCTTTACATACACCTTCAATCTCTTTCTCTTGGAAGGTCGGGCAACAACCTCTTCGATGGATTTTGGATTCTTATTGTTTATCCAATGATAGTCTAAATTTAGAATGCCATTGACAAAACAAACAGTTAACCAATTGTCCCCTTCAAGACCAAATTTTTGAATCAAGGTTCTAGGATGGTGAATATAATCCTGAATTAAGGAGAAAATTTGGTTAGAAAGGGTCGTGAGTGTCGCTTGTGCTTATCTCACTGCAAGATGGAGGTTGTATAAATTTATCATGGAAAACCGTGACATAATGTGTTCAAGTAGTTGGCAAATTTTCAATAGTGTGAAGCCCATGCCACCAAGAAATGGCCTTTTCCCCTAGTTCTCGACCAAAGTAGGCAATCTTTGTGGGATCTTCGTACTATACTTGGGATAGAGCTCAAAATGAGACTTGTATCGACCAAGCCACTTGCAAATTGCTTTTTCATTTCTCTCCTTTTGCTTCTCATAAATGGCTTTACAATAAAGGTAGTTCACATTGACGTTCATTTGGTCTATTAGTGTCTTGATACATGCTAATGGCATGGGCTTTAAGAATGCCATGAGATTGCCGAAGTTCGAAAATCTCATTCAAGGTGGAATTTAGGAAATTTTGTATTTGTAAATATATGACTTAATTGGCATTACCCTAAGAATAGTTCCTTAAATCCCTCTTGCTTGGGAGGATGTCATTAGGTGGTTGTTATGAGCCATTAATATGATGTTTGACAAAAAAAATAGGACAAAGTCAAAAATTGTAATAGCATAATGTCGTAATGTAAACATATCCTCAACAATCAATAATCAATATATCTAGACATATGAGATAAGAATCATGATTATGTAAAATGTGGTAACACAAAGGTGTTTCAAAAACAATGGAGGGTGACAAATTAATGTTTTTTTCTTAATCTGTGTATTGAGTTTCTCACAGATTCAACTCCTCAAGGCTCAGCCCCATTGGCCCACCAATATGGTTTCAACTCTTTATTTCCCACCAAGGACCCCAAAGTGCATTTAGACTGGAAGTCTACACATGTTTTATAGTCATATGTGTTAATAATGTTGTTTGGTTTTGGTCAGATTTGAACTTGTAAACTTGAGAACAAAGTTACTAAAACACTCGAGCTAACCAAATAGCTCACTCATAGTAAATATGGTTTGCTCACCTATATAGTTTCATCTCTTTGTTTCCCACCAGGGACCTCGAACTGCATTTTGAACTAAAGTCTAAACATGTTTTATAGTCATATGTGTTAATAATGTTGTTTTGTTTTGGCCAGAATTGAACTTGTAAACTTGAGAACAAAGTTATTACCAAATAGCTCACTTATTTGTGTAAAACATATATGAAGTTTGTCCCGTGTGGCCTGTCACATGGTTACTTCATAAAGAAGGCCTTTTAGTGATGGTCTTGTAGCGGTCATGTAATCAAGTAACAAGTGTGGGATATTAGATGTGAGTCTCATAAGGGCAACTTGTGTGAAGTGGGTCAAGCCCTTACCCCCTCAAATGGATGAGGAATAGATGTGTGACCACATCTAATGCATCTTGCACACAAATCATCATGGACATTCTTATTTAGTTTTTATATATGACACAATCGGGATGACCAACAATGATAACAAAAATGTTGTTAAAGACAGATGGTGACCATGCCTTCCCCATGAAAATGTGAAGACGGCCCCCATGATCCTACGCCCCAAATAGGACAATGACATACAAATATCATGTACTAATTCCTCAAATGATATTACATATATACAACATGTATACGATCACATGGCAATACATGTGATTACATTTGTATACATAAAAGAATCCTAAACGAAGACATAAACCAATGACAATGTAATTGAAATATGTTATTGAGGCCTTTGGCCGCCTCTATACACACGACACCCAAATTAGTTTATGCAATATGCAATTGCGGTATTGACCTCATAGCCATACGAAACACACATCGCACATCAATCATGTATCGTATGAATTTTGAATAATGTAAAACCATATATCATTTATGCAATGGACACATGAACCTCATACGCATACATAATGCATCTATGATATATATGTTTAAAATATGACCACGACAACATGATTTTTTATACTCTAACATAACGATTGAAACTTGTGTAATCATGAGAGAAGAAACAATTGAATAAAAACAAAAATTAGAGATTAACGGAAAGGAAATACTAAAGTTCTTTTGTTGACGACTTTCTAGATACACCTCATATTCATAGCTAGACCCAAGGTTCCTAGAAAAGTTCGCACTTGGGCCCTTAAGGGATGTCTCAATCCCTAGGATTTAAAGTAATCCTCCCTTCTTTACATTCTTGATCCTCATGTATAGAAAACCACAATACAAACTACCACGAAATAAGTTATGGTTATGCCCATAACACGATAGTCCAATGGCAATACATCGTGAAGAATCTTTTTGAACACGACTTACTTCAATTATATTTAGATCAATTCCTCATGGAATATTTGATGTTTTATTACAAACTACTATTAAAGCATTAAAGCATCAAAACATTGTAATTAAAGCATTTTTAATGCTTTTATTACAATGTTTTGATGTTTTCCCCATACAATTTTCTTTTTTAGCCATGTTGAACTTGTTTTTCTAATGAACTATAACTCTTATCATCAATATTATATACATTATCATGATTAATTACAAGTTATTCAAGCAATGTACATTATATTCTTTGATAATATTTCTCGCTTGTATTTTTCCAACTAATAATGTCCAATGAATGTATTTCTCATTTTGCTCTTAGAAAAGAGTTCAAACAACTTTGCTAAGAGAATAGGTTGTTTTGCTAACCGATCATCTACATGATTTTCAATGGATTTGTTAATGAACTAATATGGTTAGAAACTTTCTATGAGACTTTGCATTATTTGCCCAAAGACCCTCAAAAGCAACAAGTTTCAAGTAGTACTAATTATTGACTATAGTTTATCAAGAACTTCTTGGTTAACGCATGCCCTTGGCCTTTACTTCATTTGAGAAAAATAAACATGACCATATAATACACATAAAAAATACCAAGAATGAGGATCAAGAAAACAACCTCAACATGTGCGGAATCAATCAATCAAATTAACGTTTCCACATGCGTTGTTGTGACAATAGGTTAGTTTTTCTATGCAACTACCATTGAAGCTCCTCCCATTGATTTCCCCATGATTTGTAGAACATTTGTTTTCTCAAATTTTAGTAGCTTTTATGTAGTGATGAATCTATGCATGTTCGTCTCAACTATCTCCAAAATATGCAAAGGATTTTGAAATTCCGCATCAAGTAATCTATCACCTAATGACCAAGCCAAAACACATAGTTTCTAATTACAAAAGTAATATGTCCTTACACATCCTTGCCATTAATTCTAAGTTGGTTGGTTTTAAGTTTATGATGCAGTGTCATACAAAACAAATTGGCAAAGATATTAGAAGCCACATCAGAAAACATATATGAGTAAGATGTCATCTAGGAATTTTATGGGTTAGTTTTGTACATCAAAAGGATTAGCTTAATTATGCAATGGTCCATAGTTTCATTAATGGGTGCCTGATAGTTCATATTTGACTAACGAAGCATAACGTAGTAAGAAAATAAAGACATCAAGAATCCAACATAGTATAGTATAGTTACAACATCAAAACTCTTCATTTTTCAATGAACTCTTCAAATTGGTAAAATAAAGGCCTTAAAACATAAAAACTCCTCATAGTTTTACTTGAGATCATGCATAACACCAAAACTTCTCAACTAAAAACATACCTTTAGATCATCGACATTAACATTAGTACATAACAATTATTAACTCCTATTACTGCCGAATCTCACGTTGTGTTGGAATTGGTCATCCCAATAACTCTTTGGACTCTATGGAAACAACGGTGTAGATGAGTCTTCTCCAACCAAACAACGCATCCAGTGATGTTAATGCACGAGATATGGAGTGAAGTTGTAGCCACTCTAAAGAGCCAATATGATGGCCTCAAAGGCGGCTCCGATGGAATTGAAAGACAATGACTAGCCTTCATTCAACAATGGTCAGCCTCTCCCTTTCTTGAGTTAGTGGGCATCCACATAGGATGGAACTATCACGTCCCTACAAGGATTTATATATAACACTCTCATCTATAAAATTTTATAACTAACAGGATTTTTTTTGGAAAAAAAAACATGTTAGTGCGTCGAATTCAAACCAAATTTTTATGTTCTTGACATGATATACATCCATCCATATCATGCACATTCTAGAGCTACATGAAACCGAACTTAACCCCATTTCATATTCAATTTCAGAACAATATATAGTTGTAGTGAAGGGTATTCACTTTTTCTTGTTTTGAACTGGTTTTGTTCGCTTTGCACATTAGGACATATTGCCTCTCACATTTGAAAATACATTACAATATTTTAGTACAAAATGGTTAGTAACGCTTGCATGGTTCACATATTCCTGAGCCATTCAACTTTTTATGCATCTACGCATCACACAATATGCTTACACTTTTGATGTGTTAATGTTTGCGATGAAGTGAAGTTGATTTTTTTTTATGGTTCCGTCATGTTATTGCTTTTCGTGTGACATGAAACATTTCACCCTAAGTTATTAAACCACGATGCTTTATAATGCATAAGAAAAGAATATCCATTGGACCATTTCCTTTCAAAACAATATTCTATTCCGAAAGGAGCCTTTATCAAGTTATTTGTTCCGTTGCTAAATCCTCAAATAGATTTATGTGGAAAACATCAAGGGATTGTTACATATTACATGATTTGCCGTTGTTGTCTACTATCTAGATGAGAGCCAACTTCCATGAATAGGAAAATTTATCAAAAGAGTATTAGTTTTAGGTCAGAGGGCCCAATAAAGATTTTGAAAAGTATGTAGGAAGTGAGATATGGGATCTTGAAAATTCCATTTAAAAAGAGCTTTATTCTTATGAGAGAATATTGTAAACAAGCTGGAAACACATTGGATGATTGATGTTAAAGTGAATAAGATAATAATCCTCACGAGGACAAAATAAATACATTACATCCATTCGTCATGGGCTCTATGAAAATACAAGCAAAATATAGATGTATGGGAACAAATATACATGACTTCATCATCGATACATTGTAAAGGGTTGACATTTGGGCCACAAATATATAAGTAGCCATTGAAAATCCGTATATGATCCACATTAAAGTCTAAAAGATGCCTTCCCTGGCACAAATGTGGCATCTGCAACTGTAGCTATATGCTGGATAAAATTGCATTGCTCTATATGGATCTACAAGTTCACCAACCCAAAATCATCAATTCCTTATATTTGACACAAATGACCTTTCATTCACTTATGACCATTCAATTTCATTTATGATTCTATCAATTAGCAAAACAAAAAAAGGGAAAGAAGGTGGAATTGAATTTCTACATCTACTTACTTTTTTTATGCAATGATCTGTGGATGATGTCAATAACATTATTGCATATGTGAAGAATAAAACAGATCAAGGATTGGATGGTAATGCATAAGACAACTTCAATACGTGCGCTATTGATGATTCACCATATCTTCTATTGTGTGTGAGCTACCATGTTGAAAAATGAAAACCAAACAATGATACCCACAATGTGATGCATATACGATGGAGAACTCTTAGCTCTTGGGAATGTCTTTTTGTTCCTAGTAGGTAAGGGAAAACAGTAATAATTGGAGCTATAGGTTGAGTAAAAGTTGAAAAATAACCTCAACAACGCAGCATTTACAAAATGACTACTTATGTGGATAGGAGAACATGGGATTGACATATACACAGTAGAATAGGCCTTAATTTTATGTTACACATAGTGGATTGAAATGAATGTGCATGTGGACATGCTCACACCCGACGACAGAAATGTAACATACACAATATATGTGCTATGTGCCTTTGTGACAACAAAATTGCATCTTACGTTGTGATCCCATTTCTCTCATGTGTGTTGTCAATAGTTTCCGACATCACGATGAGCTTTGACAAGCCAATCTCAAGAAAAACTAGAATTCAAGGAGCTTTCGCATGCAAAACCTGAGGTACCTAGGATTTAGGGAGCTACTAAATAACAATACGGAAGGAGCTAGACTCTCTAGACTGTCCAGCTTCAACCCTTGACAAGTGTTCCCATGTCTTAGATTGGGCCTTCCCTAGTTCCTCGAAAAACAAAAATTGCCCATTTCTCTATTGTGTTGATTATCACGAGTTTTTTCCAAAGAAGCACATCTAGGGGGGGGGGGGGGGGGGTATCGATTGTTGGTCTACATGATTAACTCGTGCCAAAGGCGGAATCAATGTCATGGGCTTTTTGGCCATATCGGCTTGGGGATCTACCAAAAAACTTGTTGTGGACATAAATGTATGGTATGCAAGACACCGAGACCATGAGATTGGCGCGATCAAAACGAACAAGCGGACCATGAGGAGAGATGCCCTATGAGCTATAACTAAGCTAAACGAAGTATTATTATTATTATTATTATTATTATTATTGAATGTGTGTGGGAAGTACGGTAAATGTACATGCATACATATGTGGGAAATTATATATACATATGTACATAATGGGAGTATTTATTTTATAATGTAAATTGATGAATAATACATAATTGATTGGAGGAGGCGGACTTACGGTCGTCGAGAGGCGGCGGCGGAGGAGGCGGTGGAGGCGGAGGAGGAGCTGGATCTGGCGCCGCCGGTTTGGCTCCTTCCTCTGCCGCCGGTTTGGCTTCTGCTGCCGGCTTCGCAGCCTCTCCTTCTGCTGCCGGTTTCGCAGCCTCGCCTTCTGCAGCCGGTTTCGCGGCGTCTCCGGCGGCGGCCGGTTTCGCCGAGCCGGCTTCCTCCGCCGGCTTGGCGGCTCCTCCGTCCGCCGCAGGTTTGGCGGCGGTTTCAGGCGGTTTCTCGGCTTCTGCTGCTGCAGGGGGTGGGGGTGGGGGTTTGGGGGCCTCGACGTCGCCATCGATACAGCTCGCGCAGCGCTTCTCGATCCATCCTTCGAAGTCGTAGTCTGAGACGCCGCTCCAGTGGCGGCCGATGCAGGATCGCCCCACGATGGCCGCCACCACGCCAAGCACCATGATCACCGCCACTACCACCACCAATGGCCCCACTGTCCCGGTCCCGGTCCCGGTCCCGGCCGAAGAAGAAGACGAGGTGGCCTCGGCCATCACCGCCTCGTGTGTGAAACCGTCCCCCGGGACATCGGTGCCCCCCACTGCTCTCATGTTCATCATCATCATCATCATCATTATCATTATCATCGTGACATATCTCGTGGTCGCGGCCATCGACCTCGAGATCTTCTTCGTCTTCTTCTTCGCATGGAATGTCTTAGATTGTGTTGTGGTGCCTTGAATATCCATGGCAATGAATGAACTAATATGTGTTTGTGTTTGTGTGTGTGTGTGTGAGAGAGAGAGAGAGAGAGAGAGAGAGAGAGATAGAGAGATGATGATGATGATGCTTGGGTTATATTGTCCTCCTCCCTCTTGGGGTCTCTTCTTTTACTTAGAAAAAAATGATCTCCACACACTTGTATACCGAGGAGGCTCAAGAGCAAGGCAAACGAGGGAGCAAACTTACACCTAACGAAGATGGCACTTAACCATTATTCATCGAGGCCACATCATGCTTCTTGTTAGTGTCGCCCCCCTATATAAAAATACACTACCTTCTTCTTCTTTTTTCTTTTTACTCAAATGCAATGCGAGAAGAAGAAGATTAAGAATTGTGTTGCCATCTTTAAAGGTGTATTCATCAAGACCAAAAGAAATAGACATCTTATTAACTCATATGTTGGTGCGTGCCATTGAGTGTTATAAATACAATACTTTCAGAGAGATAGAGAAGAATATGACATCCGAGGCTTAGAATTAGAAATCGATTCATGTACACAAATCTCGTTGTTTCTAAGACATATTAATCATGATGTCATTTACAAGAAGGATTGCTACCTCCAACAACAATTGCCTCATCCAAACAAACAAGATAGACTCATGTACTACTATGCTTGTGTGTGAAGATCTCGACTTTGATGTCATTATGCTACTATGCAAAGATTGAGATTTTTTACCACTTCAAGATTGAAAGCATTGCCCATACATTGATAACAAAATATAGAACCAATACTAGAAGGATCAATATACTTACATCAACCTCCCATGTTGCACCATGTTGGTTCCATCTTCTGCTTTATCTTTGCGTTCTTTACCTTTTCTCTCTCTATATGTCTCTATGAACGCAATGGTTTATAAAATTATACCTTTTATATAAATATATCCACCATGTTTTTATAGTCTGCGTAGTTGAGTATATTTATACCCATATGCCTTTTCGTAGAGGTCTTTTTTCATATGTCATAATTGCATTAATCAATGAGCTTGTCTATTTCAAAACTATAATCCTCTTGTTTACTTGTCACATTGAGCCAAAGTTTGTATTCCTATCAACCTTGATTTTTACCACGAAACAAATCCCTCAAACTTGATTCCATATATGTCTATTTGTAGGTTAATGTTGTTGGGCTATACATAGAGTTTGTCAGACTACATGTACATTCACACACACACACCTTGCACATCTCCTTTATGGATGAAATTTCACAAAAATAAGGAGAGCACGCTATATCTCGTAGACTTCAATCACCGTAACGTGTGTTGAAGATAGCTTCATTGTCTCTCGTAGACATTTTCATGTGCTTTACAAGTCCTATCAAGAAATTCGACATTATTCCTTTCTTGCAATTATTAAAATCCTATATGAATGAAAAGAAGTAGAATTTGATAACCAACTAGGCCATATACCTTCTAAGCGCATAGAGAGGTACAATTTTACGTAAAGGAGGGAGCTCAAAAGAATTCGTGTGAGAGATGAGAAAATAATATTTCGATTAAATCAGTCACTAGAAAAAAGAATTGTCATTGTAGTGTTTTCCTTATTTTATGCCTTATGAGAGCAACATAGTGTCTAGGAAATACAAGGGAGGGGTATGGTAGTATATTCCTTATTATACAAATTATGGACGCAGAATTTAGGTCATGAGAAGTAAAATAACAATGCTAGTCAAAATTATGTCTTGTTTGAACATTTACAAGAACTTTCCCTGTTTGTATATTAATAGCAACATAATAAACCATATTTGTATTTGATCATCATTCTAAGATAGGATGCTCCTTTACCTCCCCCACCCCTTTCTCTTTACTTTTACAACTTTTATAGGCTTGCTTTGATAGGGTTGTCCTTGAGCTACTGTTCAATGACATATATTCTCTTTAAAGTGCATAGCATGGATCTACTTTTTGGTGGCATCTTCTTTTGAAAGATGTTTGGCATCCACAATTTTGGATAAATAATGTCAGTCTTTTTAAATTCTTTTCGATAAAATTTTAACAGTAAGTTCATTTTTGGGATCTCACAAGTAGTAATGAATAGAGAAATTATTATTGCTCATACAAGTTGAAATATGACTTATGGAGCCAAAGAAACACTTTGATACAATGCATGCGGTGTTGATAAGTGACGCCCTAAGTTCGACAATTTTACTAATGAATGGTAAAATTGAAAATGGGAAAGGTTTCATGCAATGTATATGGAGCTAATAAGTGATTAAAAGAATTTTACAAATCGATGGTGCAATTAAAAGTGCACATTTTGTTTGTTTGTTTGTGTGTGTGTGTGTGCATGTGTGTGTGCGTGCGTGCGTGTGTGAGAGAGATATAGAGACAGAGACAGAGGGCCTTTGATCATATTCGACGATCCTTTCCACACATTTTGACCAAGCAAAATCCTTGTACGAATTTCTCTCACAATCCATAATGTGCACTCTCGATTGAATATATTTCATTTGTTCGGTGGAATTGGACATAGTAGGCATAGATTTCTTTCATGCCCATATGTATCAATTTAGTGTAGATGTCTCTAACTGGAGTAAGCCTATCTTTCTTCAATTGGGTTTTTGCACATATGGAGAATATTGAAACGATGCCTCATTTCCAATTTATTTTCCAATTCTTGAGGTATTGGGGGCTATGGTTCAATCGGAATATGCGGAATGCCTTCACTTTTGATTTGCAAGTTGGGGTGAGAAAATATGTTATAAAGTTAAAAGGACTTCTTTTGTGGCAGTTGACAGTGCTAGAGAGTCACGAAATCTCAACAATGAAGAGAGAGAACTCTACAAGGTCACATATCATCATATTCGCCATTTGAATCGGTGTGTAGGGTGGCATTGATTTTGGAGTCATAATAGTATTTAGATCCCTCGAATGGTTCTATACTTTCTAGTAATTTAGTCATGGTGGTGATTTTTTCTTTCGTAATGAAAGCCATTATTTGAGATAGATAGATAGATAGATAGATTCTGTTATCATTTTCAGAGGTCAAATATGACCTGTAAGACCAAAAATATTACATTTCACGTGATACGTGTGAAAGTGAGTAGCGACCTCGATGTTCAAGAACTTTACCAATGAATGTTGCATTCAAGAGTGCACATTGTGGTTGTTAGAAAAATTTGTGCAAGGATTGGGCTTGGTCGAAGTATGCAGAAAGCATGGTCAAATATGATAAAAGGTAGACCAGTGTATCAAAGTGTGATATTGAGACTCTCGAACCTGTTTAGGGCAAAGTGTGTATAGTTGACCACTCTCATCACTTGTGCCCCAATGTCCTGTCTCACATCGCAATGCATGTGAGCTAAGTCACATGGAAGCAATGGTTTGAATGGCAGATCTCGGCCTCACTGGCTTCTTCCTCAGAATTCTGAATGGAGTGGATGGGGATTGGAGATTGAGGCAAGTACCACGAAGCCGACTCGGTGAAAACGAACTCTCAGCTTACTCGGATGTCCTTCTGTTACGGGCATGACCATATAATATCCCGTGGTGAGAATTTACCATAGTATTCTATACACGTGGATAAGTGTGAGGGTTAAATGAGAGTGTAAAGAAGGGGAGGATTGCTTTTCATCCTCGGGATTGAGACAACCCATTAGGCCAAGTGTGAACTTGCCTTGGGGCCTTGGGTATCGCTATAAATATGAGGCCTAGTTACCCTCATATCATCATCTATTGACTACGTCGAGACTCTGTTTTTGTGGTGGGTTAACTCTTGTAGCGAGCACAACCTCACAATTCTAAGACATTGTCTATGGGTAAGTGCGCTAAGTTAGCCCCACGGTTTTGTGGACCTTTTGAAGTCCTCAAATGCATTGGTTCATCAACCTATCATCTCACTCTTCCCGATGACATTGAAATTCATCTAGTTTTTCATGTAAGTCGTCTAAAAGAACTTTTGAAGAAACTCTGGTTACTTTTGAAGAATTATCTTCTAAACCACATGTACCAGAAAGAATTCTCATTGTTAAAACAAAAAAACTGTGTACAAAAATAATATGAGAATTTAAAATTGAATGGATAAATCTATCAAAGATGCCACATGGGAAGGCGAAAATACTCTTAGAACTAACTTCCCTAACTTTCCCTTGCAAGAGTGCAATGTTTTAAAGAGGGGGGGGAGTATGTACAAGCATGACCATATAATATCTCGTGGTGAGAATTTACCGTAGTATTCTATACACGTGGATAAGTGTGAGGGTTAAATGAGAGTGTAAAGAAGGGGAGAATTACTTTTAATCCTGGGGATTGAGACAACCCATTAAGCCAAGTGTGAACTTGCCTGGGGGCTTTAGGTATCACTATAAATATGTGGCCTAGCTCATTTCATGATCTTTTGGCTATGTAGAGACTCTGATGTTGTGGTGGGTCAACTCTTGTAGCGAGCGCTCCAATAATAGGTATGACTCGACGCCACGACGGTGGTATGGGACGCCAATCGAGGCTCGAGTCCGTCTCGATCCCTTCGCTTGGGGGTGGTCGGGTGGATGGGCACCCTTCTTTCTCTCTCTCCTTTCTTATGTTTATCTATATTTTATCCTTATCATATGCTTACGTTAGATGTAAACTCTAACACCTTCGATCAGGGGTTATAACACTTATAACCCTTTTGCTCATCCGAGTAGTCGACAAGAATGCATTTCTCGGCTTTCGTGTGTAGCTTCCTCCGCTCCTCCTTCGGCACATGCACATATGCAATGCTACCGAAAACCCTCAAGTGTGCCAAGTTCGGCTTCATCCCGAAGTACAGCTCGCGTGGTGACACTCCTCCATTTGCAGAATTCTAATTTTGCAGGTATATCACCGGCCTGACGGCTTCGGCTTGGTAAAACTTTGGCCAATGCTTCTCTTCAAGCATCACCCTCGCCGCTTCTTCGGTCGTCTGATTCTTCCTTTCGGCCAAGCCATTCTGTTGTGGTGTGTATTTGTAAGAGAATTCGTGTCGAATTCCCTCCTTCTGTAGCTAGCTAGAGAACTAGTAAGAAAAGTACTCTTTTCCGCCATCGGTCCTGAGGCACTTGATTTTTTGGCCTATCTCCCGTTCGACAAGGCTCTTCACCATCAAGAAGCAAGAGAAGACTTCACTTTTCTTCTCAATTAGGCATGCCCAGGTATGCTGAGTGAAGTCATCGATTAAGGTAACAAAGTAATGACTTCCACCGATGCTCACGTTCTGTGCTAGTCCCCATACATCCAAATGGATTAAATCGAGATTGTTTCATCTTCAATTTCTTTCATTTGGGAATGGAAGTCAATGATTCATCCCTAATTGGCAGGCTTCACAAACATAGCCCTTTCCGCCATTGAATTTTGGCAAGCCGCTATCGTGAAAATCCGTCACTATGTGCGGATCGTGAGGCGGAACCCGCCGAGGTTATGGACGGGAAGGAAATAGGGCTCACACGCACAACACAAGCAAGGCTTACACAAACAAGGCACAAGTATTCGAACGTGTTTCGTGAAAAGAAGAGGTGCATGGGCAAGCCCGAATCAACCCCTAGTCTTAAAACGAACAAATGCACGCGAGGAGGGCTTACACACGGACACACAAGGAACTTACACAAACAAGGCATGAGTATTCGAACGTGTTTGCTGAAAAGGAGAGGTGCATGGGCAAGCCCGAATCAACCCCTAG
>NW_028230853.1:0-26946 GCF_043228905.1 Azolla caroliniana | reverse complement strand
TCACAGTGTTATTTGTTGCCAAGACAATGGGTGTTTGCACAATTCTCACAAATCAACCCAAAATCAAAGATATAGATCATTTTCCTTTTTTTGAGATTTTGGAGATTGTGTTATAATTGGGATATGCGTAATGACTTTATATTTGATGGTAGGCATGATAGGATATCCATGAAAGTTGAAGGGAGTACTACAGTGACATTTTTATTTATTAGAGCAAGTCAGAATTCTTTCCTCTGTGGAGTGTTCATCTTGTCTATTAGCGATTCAACATGTCCCATTACCTCAATAACGGTAACATCACTTTGTTGTTGTAGCATTGTAGTATTTTTCACTGACATTTATCATTATATGTATGTGTTTTCACCATAAAAGAGAGAGATAGAGATAGAGAAATTTTATTATTGTTCTCAAAGGTCAAATATCACTAGTGAGACCAAAATATAACATTTTCACGTAATACATTTGAAAGTGGGCATCAACACTCAATGTTCAAGGATGTGAAAATTAATATGCGGAAAGCTTTGACAAAACCGGTTACATCGGATAGCAATAGAGAATAAACATAGGTTTAATGGAAGCTTAGAATACACAGTTCACGGGAGAGATAGAGAGAGCAGAATAGCTTAAACTCAATTCAAAACAATAACATTCTGTACATACAAATGTCCTACAGAACACTTTTTATACAAGTCCTTAAAAGGACTGACAAGTACTTCAATGCTCATATTGTCATGGACATGACAACAATCATGTCATGATTCGAAATCTTCACCTATTGTATTTAATTGATATATTTTAACCAATACATCCAATACATAATCATGTTACCTTACTAGATTATTGTAGATTATCTATTCTACATGTAGGATTTTAGAAGCTTCTAGAAAGCTCCAAAAGCTAGAACATTCTAGAAGCTTGTGCATGAAAATGAGCTACATTTGGAGCCCATAAACATGTGTAAATACAGGGGTTCACCTTGGCCTTAGTCAAGGTGAACAACACCAGTTACGGAATCATAATTCAGTTCTTGTTCTCTTGACTACTTTCTCTCTCTCTTTCTTATTATCTTGTCTATGATCTCTCTCTCACTCTCTTAGTATTGAGCCTCGTCTACTTGTCCTTAACAATTTGTTCACCTTCATCTTCGAAGATGCCTCCCCATTTCCACAGGTGAGGAGTATGAGGTGGACAAGATTTTGGATTCTCGTTGGCATCGACGACAACTTCAGAATCTTGTCCACCTCATACTCCTCACTTGTGGAAAGCTCAATTGGAGGTGGAGGTGGAGGTGGAGAGTGTCTTCCAATAATAGTGGATGGATGATAAGGTTTGAGAAGAGAGGCATGGAAGACATTATGAATCCGGAAATGTGGAGGAAGTTCCAACCGGAAAGTGACGGGATGGACACACTCAATGATGCGGAAAGGCCCCAAATTCTTGTAATCCAACTTTCCACAAGGTCAAGTAAGTATCGACATGGCGACGTAAGAGCTAAACTGGATCACCAACTGCAAAGGCGGGTGTAGCAGAATGATGTCAATCAACTTGCACTTTATACCGGTCCCTTGCAAGGATGAGTACGAGGGAGAGGTCTTGATGAATGTCGGCTAAAATAAGAGCACGTCCTTTCACTGACGGGTTGACAGAGTTGCCAGGGATGGAAATACTGAAGCGAGGATGGAAACCATAGTTGGCGAAAAATGGGGTGACCCCAGTTGAACCATGTAACGTATTATTATATGTGCACTCTGCCAAGGGTAGGAGGTCAACCCAATCATCTTGTTGGTAGATAAGTGAGCATCGAAGGTATTGCTCAAGAATTTGGTTCACCCACTCTGTTTGTCCATCGGTTTGAGGATGATAGGACGAAGACAAATTCACTATTGTGCCCAATGTTTGAAGGAGCTGCTACCAAAAACGAGAGAAAAATTGGGGTCCGTGATCTGAGGTGACATCATCCGGGGACCCATGAAGCTGCACCACATTCTTTAAAAATAGATCGGTTGTTGCTTCTGCTGAAATAGTCTTTGCGCAAGGGGCAAAATGAGCCATCTTTGTAAAACAATCTACCATGACGAGCATCGTGTCATATCCGTGGACAAGAGGCAAGTCAGTGATGAAATCCATGGAAATTGATGCCCAAGGCCGGTTGGGAATGGGAAGTGGTTGGAGCAACCCATATGGCCTATGGTGGATGACTTGGCTTTTGGTTGCATGCGATTGTCCGTATAATTCGGCCAAATGACCCAATCATCCATAAAGTTTAGCCCATGTGCAATCCGTACGTGTGTCGCAACCAAACCGTAGACGCGTCCGCACGCAAAAGTCCCGACCGCGCTGTAATGTATGCATCCAAATGACCCAATCATCCATAAAGTTTAGCCCGTGCACAATCCGTACGTGTGTCGCAACCAAACCGTAGAAGCGTTCGCACGCAAAAGTCTCAACCGCGCTGCAATGTACGCATCCACGCTTGCGCGCGTCCTGACCGCACCGTGTACGCATTCGCGCGCATCCAAATGACCCAATCATCCATAAAGTTTAGCCCGTGCGCAATCCGTACGTGTGTCGCAACCAAACCGTAGACGCGTCCGCACGCAAAAGTCCCGACTGCGCTGCAATGTACGCATCCACGCTTGCGCGCGTCCTGACCGCACCATGTACGCATCCGCGTGCTCGTCCGAAACGTCCACGCGACTGTGCATGCATATGCCCGAAACTTGCACATGCACGTACATCCGAAGACGTCCACGTGGCCATGCACATTCACATACGTGCATACGCCCGAAGCGTTAACACGACCGTGCATACGCACATACGCGCATATGCCCGAAGCGTAATCATGGTCGTGCATACGCGCATATGCCCAAAGCGTGCACACCACACAATGTAGCCCAAGTCACCTTGAACATTCTGTGTTCCACACATTGATAAAATGAATATGTTTTGGTTTCCCTTACATATCATGGGTTCCAATGTTGTCCTATCTATGTGGGATATCTCACAGTTTTGTCTTTTCTTTCTTCTTCTTCAAACTTCACACTCACATAGCTTGATACTTGTTTATCCGTTTCATGCGTAGTAAAATACGCTATGAAACTCTTGAAGACACCTATCTATATGAATACATTCAGCTAATCTTAAATAATTATTATACTAGTTTTCATATTGTGTGTGAAAAACCACACGACAACGTGTTTTCATTAATCGGTTGTGATTAATCATCCGGAGAGTATCCGCAGAATACCTGGATTGGAATCGAATCCGTGCTGGATAACATCATTCCCTTAACCAACCTTTGGTGAAGTGTTCGGAATGGACACCCCCTGTGTTTGTGGCTATGTCCTACCCAGAGTAAACACACTTTTCATCCGACAAGGTCGCAATGGGCCGATAAGTCTTTTACTTTATGTTGATGATTTAGTCATCGTCGGCGCCGACCCAGAGGAAATCGGTCGTGTGAAGTCCTAACTAGCAACATCGTTTGACATGAAGCTCACTAAGCACATTGTATGTACAAAGAGTGATATTTTTGAAAGAAGGTTTATTGTTCTTCTCTCTCTACCTCTGCCACTCTCTCTGCCTCTACCGCTCTCTGTGTGTATTCTAGTAGCTTCAATTCAACAATCATTTGCATCAGAAGGGAATTCGGAGAGAATTTACCTACAGATATATGCCGAAGCAAAACAGCGTAGCCGAGAGGAAAAATCAATCGGTTGTAGAAGCGACATGGGCAATGTTGGAGGAGAAGAGCATCCCAAGTTCTACTGGGCCGATGCAGTTCGGACGACCGTCTACATCCAAAATCGGATTGGTTAGAAGGTGTCAGCAGCCGAATTTACGACACCTGAGTATATTCGACAACATTGCCTATGTGCATGTGCTCGATGAGAAGAGGAGGAAGTTGGAGCCAAAGTCGGAGAAATGCATACTGGTCAATTACTCACATGAATAGAAGGGGTATAAGTGTTAGAACCGCCGGACAAAAAAAGTTCGAGTGAGCCAAGATGTTGATTTCGATGAGTTGGCATCATGGTACTGCTTACCGACTCCGAGTCTGATAACTCCGACCATCTGACTCTTGAGGATGAGGCCACTGAGCCTGACATAATCTAGGCAGAGTAAGACGAAGAAGAGTTCGGTACTTTAGACAAGATTCTGATCTCATTTCGGTTGAACGGGTTGAATGAGCCACTGAGTCGAAATGTAACTAGTCGGATGATGAGCCGACGAGTAGTGGATGTTACGGGCATGACCATATAATATCCCGCGGTGAGAATTTACCGTAGTATTCTATACACGTGGATAAAGTGTGAGGGTTAAACGAGAGTGTAAAGAAGGGAAGGATTGCTTTTAATCCTCAGGATTGAGACAACCAATTAGGCCAAGTGTGAACTTGCTTGGGGGCCTTAGGTCTGGCTATGAATATGAGGCCTAGCTACCTTCATTTGAGACGGAATCAACTACGTCGAGACTCTGACATTGTGGTGGGTCAACTCTTGTAATGAGTGCGCTAGCACCTGTCAGGAACAGTACTGAGACAGAGAAGGAATTAGTACTAAACGAAGGATTAGTACTATGAGAGGTGTGGAACTTCTTCGAGAGAAGGAAGAAGTGAGCGAGACGGAGAGAAAGAGAGAGATCGGGAGAGAGAGAGTGTGATGATAAGAAAGATATGTATTATATGAAGAGAATATACAATGGTGGCTAAAAAGGCTTAAGACTGGCGTTGAACCAATTTGGTTCAATATAATGCCTAGTGCCCTCTTTTATAGTGTTTTCAGGAGTAATCTTGAAGCTTCTAGAATGTTCCAGAGAAATCTGGAATATACACTAATTTCCTGTAATAAAATGTAAATGAAAATAATATCCTACGTATTACAATAGATGATCTAATGGTCAAGAGCTCGACCCATATAACCTAAGGTCATGGGTTCGAGTCTTGCCATATTATGACACTATCCCCCCTTTAAAATGACGAGTGTCACGAGTCATCTTGGATTGAGGACCTAGTTTGTGTGGATATTGACGATGGAAGTCTTCAAGAAGAGCACGAGCATTGGTCACATTCTCGATCGGTTCCCAAGTACGTTCGATGGGGCTATAGCCTAGCCAATCGACTAGATAGTAGAGCTTGTTGCGAACAATCTTGGAATCAAGGATGACGGCAACCTCGTACTCCAGCCCATCTTCAAGCTCGATCGGGGGTGGAGGTTGGATAAGACGTCCTGGGATGGTGCTCTCGTGGTAGGGTTCGAGGAGAGAACTATGAAACACCGGATGTATCCGAAGTTGAGGAGGTAGATCGAGACGAAAAGCGACATCATTAATCTGTCCAATAATACGGAAAGGACCTAATCACCGATAATCTAACTTCTCACATGGACGAGTAGTCTTGATGTGTCGTCGTAGCAGCCACACCCGATCTCCAATATTAAAACTGGATGGAAGTCGATGACGATCCGCGTAGACCTTGTGTGTTTGTTGAGCTTGTTGGAGATGAGTAGATAAATCCGCTTGTATCTTGCGTAACTGCTCCAAACGATCCTCCGCGCACGGATTTGGGGACACCTCTGGGGTTTCAAGTACACTCCACCGGGGGTGACATCCCGTATAAGCATAAAATGGCGTAACTTTAGTGGATGCGTGGATAGAGTTGTTATAGGCAAATTCGGCGAAGTGGAGAATATCTGCCCAGTCATCTTGATGATAACTGAGAAAGCACCGCAGATACTGCTCCAGCGTTTGATTTGTTCGTTCAGCTTGGTCGTCGGTTTGTGGGTGGTAGCCGGAGGAGAGGTTACAAGTAACCTTGAGCATGTTAAAAAGGTGCTTCTAGAATTTTGACACGAACTGGGGTCCACGGTCGCTGATGATACTATCGGGAAGTCCATGATGCCGACATACTTCACGCATGACAATTTCGGCAGTGTCTTCACTGGAGATCTCCTTAGTACATGGCAAGAAATGAGCCATCTTCGTATATCGATCGACCCCTTAGAGACTGGAAGATCTGTGATGAAGTCTAGAGCAATGGATTGCCACGGCTTCATTGGAATTGGTAATGGTTCTAATAAACCATATGGATGATGCCTTGGCATTTTTGTTCTGCAACATGTATCACAAGTCCGAACAAAATCCTCGACAAATTGTCGCATACAGGGCCACCAGAATGTTCGTTGTACTAAATGTAATGTTTTAGTACTACCAAAATGCCCAGCTATATATGTGTCATGGCAGTTTTGTATTGCTCGAAGGCGGCAAGAACCATTAGGAACATGCAAAAGTTCTTTAAAGAAGAGTAATCCATCATGGTATTTGAATTGCCGATAGTCCGTACCTGGTGGTTGCGACTGTGAACACGACGCTCGAGAGGGATCAATTTGTGCTAGTATAGCTTGGGCGAACGCATCTGTCTTCAAGTTTTCACGTATGGTATCGATAACGCGGGAATCCATAGGCATGTCAAAGATCTGTGTTGCTTGTAGTCATGCCGGTCCCAAGATGACTTGTTTTTTGTTATCGAAAGCTGGCTCTCCAGGACGGGGTGCTAGATACGAACGCCGTGATAATGCATCTACCTTCCCTTGGTGCCTCCCCGGACGATATGTAATTTTGAAGTCGAAACGCGTGAGGAAGTGGGCCCACCGAGCTTGACGTCGATTCAACACACGAGCATCCTGAAAGTAGGCAAGATTCTTGTGGTCACTAAATACGGTGACTGGATGTGAGGATCCCTCCAGAAAATGCCTCCATTGCATAAAAGAATCCACTATTACCAATAGCTCCTTATCATGAATTTCGTAGTTGATTTCGGCGGCGTCAAACTTGCGTGAGTGAAAAGCCACAGGATGTAGCTTCTCATCATTCCCCTGTTGTGACAGAATTCTCCCCAATGCAAAATCCGATGCGTCAACTTCGATAATGAATGGTTTTTCCGGATCGACATGAGCTAGAATTGGAGCCGATGTAAATGCTTTTTTAAGACTCTTGAAAGCCATGTCCGTTTCTTCAGACCAGATGAACGATTGTCCCTTCCTGGTAAGTTGTGTGAGAGGTAGAACGATCTTTGAGTAATCTTGTATGAACTTCTGGTAAAAATTGGCAAACCCTAAGAAGCATTGCACATCCCGCACCGAACGCGGAGTCTGCCATTCTACCACCGTTTTGACCTTAGCTGGGTCCATGGAGATGCCTTCTGACGAAATGATGTAACCGAGAAATTCCACTTGGTTGCACCCAAAACTAAATTTTTCCAGCTTTGCATACAGACCATGTTCTCGAAGTCGTTTTAGTACTAATAGTACATGAGAATCATGTTCTTCTTGGGTCTTTGAATAAACCAGTAGATCATCCAAATAGATGATCAAACAATCATCCAATAGATCTCGGAATATATCATTAGCCATGTGTTGGAAGACTGCCGACGCATTAGTGAGGCCGAACCGCATGACCGTATACTCGAAGTGCCCATATCTGGTGCGAAACGCGGTCTTCCATTCGTCTCCTAGTCGGATCCGTACGAGGTTATATGCTCCCCGTAAGTCGATCTTCGTGAAGAACCTGGCACCATTGATCCGTTCTAAAAGACTTGAGATAAGGGGAAGAGCATACCTATTCTTGATTGTAACCTTATTCAAGCCACGGTAATCTACAACGAGACGAAGTGATCCATCCTTTTTCTTGACGAAGAAAATGGGCGCGCCGGCTAGAGATTTCGAATGCCGAATGAAACCATTTTCCAAATTCTCCTCTATATAGGCCCGAAGGACTTCTAGCTCGGTTGGTGACAAATTGTAGATCGGTCCCCATGGCGGCTCTTTTCCCGGTTGTAAATAGATGGGGCAATCGTACGGTCGATGATCAGGAAGTGTGTTGGCTTGTACTTTATCGAACACATCGGCGTAATGACGATACTTCTCGGGAAGTTGAATGGTGGATTCTTCTTTAGTGGTGCTGGAGGGGTTTACTGATATTGCAAAGAGGAACATTTCCTCCTTGCGCCCTTCTTTACGCAACTGACGTAGCGAAATGGTTGCCATCTTCTGAGTTGACCCTTGGGTTTGTCGACACTGGATTTCTCTTGTTCTCCAATCTATGTCTGGGTTATGTAACTCGAACCACGGTAATCCTAAAACTATAGGATGTTCTGGGATACTAATAATATTAAATGATACTACACATGCTAAGTTATCTAAGACAATATTAATGGGCTCTGACTCTTCTATGATATTTCCGGAAGCAATGGGACGTCCATCAATGACTATTACAGAGGCTAAACACTGGAGTTTTCTTAGGGATATCTTATGAGCTTGAGCAAATTTCTTATCCATAAAGCAAGAGTTAGCTCCGGAATCTAGGAGTGCTAGGACATGTACTGGAGGGGTACTTTTAGTACTAACTATTACTTGCGCTACGAACACATCACTAACTTGCTTAGAGGGAATGGAACCACTAATGGGTTGCACAGATCTAGGGCTGTCCAACCAAACGGCTCCTATTTTGGCTGGACTTAGTCGTTTAACTCTTCTTCTAACTGACTAAGGATATCAAATTTGTTTGCTAGATCTGGGATATTAGTACTATTAGGACTATCAGATATCCCTACTGAAATAGGCTCGGGTTTAGTACAATTAGAACTAGCGACTATTTGGTTTACCTGTCTTCTTGGCCTATGGGGGCAATTTATTGTGATATGTCCTGGCCCACCGCAATAAAGACATAGTCGATTTGTACGGTGTCGCTGCTTTTCTTCTTCAAATAATGGCCCTCGACGACGTGTAGTGTCAATCTCCATCGGAGTCGGAGTATTCGCTGGAGGCGCATTATATGACTCCCTCGGAAAAGGTCTTGCTACCACTGAGGCGTAGGTGGGCTCTGATCTTGCCCTCGGCATCTGTAGCTGTCGTTCCGAACGTCGCTCAAAGAGATGGTTGTCACATCTCACCGCGCGACTAATTGCTTCTGTTAAGGACTTTGGCTCTTCGGGGAAGGTCAAGAGTAAATCCTTGAGGTCGTTGCGTAAACCATAACGGAATTTGTCCATCAACGCTTGATCATCCCCAGGGATATCGGCGGCGAGTAGGCGAAAATCTGCAGCGTATGCGGAGGCTGGATGGTCACCTTGGCTTAATCGCCGGATTTTGTTGATTGCGGTCCTGGTGATGTCAGTATCTCCGAAACATGCTTTAAACTCACCTAGAAACTCTTCAAAATTGTTGAGTAACGGAGATTCCTTTTCTAATAGTGGAGCGAACCATGACAACGCTGAGCCACTTAACAAAGTGCCTACTAAACCCACTCGTGATGCATCGGTGGGATATCGGAAAGGATGCATTTGAATAACTAATCGTACCTGGTTAAGGAACCCTCTAAACTGCGATCGCGTTCCATCGAACTTCGTGGGAAGACCCATCTTGGGTTCTTTATGAATCCCTTGTGTTCCGGGCCCTTGTTGTTGCATCGCTACGATGGTTGCTTCGAGTTGTTGCACGCATAATGCAAGTTCCCCATGCTGTTGTTGCGTTTGCTGCTTTTCTAAGGAGATTTGCTGAAGATCCCCCAGCAACCGTTGGTTTTCTTGTTCCAAAGCATGGAACTTCTCCTTCAAGCATTGAAATTCCGAGAAAACATATTGATATTCTTCAGCGCTAACAGTGGCCATGGGATGAAAGAAAAGAGGAATAAAAGATTAGTAGGAAATGAGAGAGACAGAAGGTAGGAAGAAATTGGTTCAAACTGTCAAGAACAGTACTGAGACAGAGAAGGAATTAGTACTAAACGAAGGATTAGTACTATGAGAGGTGTGGAACTTCTTCGAGAGAAGGAAGAAGTGAGCGAGACGGAGAGAAAGAGAGAGATCGGGAGAGAGAGAGAATGATGATAAGAAAGATATGTATTATATGAAGAGAATATACAATGGTGGCTAAAAAGGCTTAACACTGGCGTTGAACCAATTTGGTTCAATATAATGCCTAGTGCCCTCTTTTATAGTGTTTTCAGGAGTAATCCTGAAGCTTCTAGAATGTTCCAGAGAAATCTGGAATATACACTAATTTCCTATAATAAAATGTAAATGAAAATAATATCCTACATATTACAATAGATGATCTAATGGTCAAGAGCTCGACCCATATAACCTAAGGTCATGGGTTCGAGTCTTGCCATATCATGACAGCACCAGGTACGACACAACGCCACTCAAGTGTTTAATGCATTTCTTCTCAAGGTCTCGAGTTCAAATATTACCAAGACCATATAACATTGTTGATACATATGCCTATAATACATGTTTAGACTTTAGGTCTAAGTGCACTTCTGGGTCCTCGTAATAGGACTTAAAGAGCCGAAACCACATGCGTGGGCACAAAGACGTAGTTTATTGTTAACATTTTCCCATGTTTAAACTATTCATGACGCAAACATACATGGTTGAGCCTCAGGGAGCCCCATTAAAAAATCGATATAGAGATAAGGGAAAGACATTCATTTGTCACCCCCATGGTTTTTAAAACACCTTTGTGTTACAATAGTAACCTGATCTTGAACCTCATCTTATACGTCTAGAGGGGTATTGACGTTGCATCATGATATTGATTATTGTTTGGCCATGATATGTTTACGTCATGACATAATGTTATGACTATTTGTTTGACTTTATCCTATTTCTTTGCCAAAACTTATCATTGAATGGCTCATAATAATGACCCGATGTCATCTGCTCAAGCGGAAGGAATTCAAGGAAATCCTCTTAGGCCAATCCCCATTGAGTCATATTTGATACAAATACAAAATTTCCTTAATTCAACCGCGCATTAGATGTCCAAACTTTGGCAATCTTATAGTGCTCTTGGGGCACGTTGTTGCGAAGTTTCGCGTTCGCGTGTAGGTAAGTACACAGAGAGTGAGAGAGTGAGAGAGTGAGAGAGAGAGAGAGAGATGCAAGTACACAGAAAAAGATTAAGAGCAAGAAAACAGGAATCCGATTATTATAGTCAATAGCTTACAACTCGAACAGTTACAACCGGCAACCCGGTAATGGACCCGACACGGGGTCCTACTCACACACACCGACGGCAGCCACGCGACTCGAAGAAACAAAGGGGGAAAAGGGGAGAGAGAGACTCTGCTAGAAGCACACAGGCTGTCCACGAAGCAGAGGCAACGAACTCCCGACGCTCGCAGAGAACGACGATTGGAGGAGAGAGAGAGCTCGGCACTCGGTTCTGCAACAGCACTTCGTCCTCGCCAACGCGCGATATCTTTCTTCCTTCTCTCCTCTCCTTAAATAGTTCCCAAAAGGGGGGTGCCCTTTTTCCCTAGTCAAATCATTCTATTCCCTGTCCCTTCTGACAGAGATAGACACAATCCCCTAATAAATGTGTACTACTTAGTATTTACATCAGCCGATCCGTTTATGAATCAATATCAAAATATCAATTCACGTGTTCATCCGTGTAAGAGCCGGTTCATGCGCCTTTTGTCCGATTCCGCCTATGGCCGGTTTTCTTCACGACAATGTGTCATTAGTTTATAATGTGATACTAATAGACCGAATGAGCATGAGGGTGAACCATCATTTGTCGTAAAGCCATTTACGGGACAAAAAAAGGAAAAAACCAAAGAAGCAATTTGCATGTGGCTAGGCCGATGGGAGTCTCATTTTGAGCTCTATCCCAAGCCAAATAGTACGAAGATTGCATATGTCGATCGAGAACTAGGGGGTAAGGCCGCCGCCTAGTGGCGTGGGCTCCGCACAACACATAACACACATCTCTTCTGCTGCCCAAGAATCATACCCGATTCTTTACATGGTATCAGAGCGGTTTGGTAGCTCGATCTAGCCCATCTGTGTGTTGTGTTCTATCATAGTGCGACTACATAGCTTGTGTTCGAGAGAGAAGTCAAAGAAGAAAGAAAGCTTCATCGACAATAAGTACTCAAATGGGGAGTGCTCTCCCTAGGGAGAGGTTGGATCGAAACAACTTTGCATCTTGGGAATACAAGATGCATCAATACCTTGTCGGCCAAGCCTATTGGAGCTACATCACAACCGCGAGAAAGCTTCAAGCCCGTCAAGAGTTGAACAACATCCAACAAAGGGATATGTCTATCACAAGCTACACCTTGAAGATCAAGGAGCTTGGTGATGCACTTCGCTTGACAAGCATCAATGTGGACGATGATTACATGGTGCAAATATGCCTCAACGGCCTTGCACCACGGTTTGGCACAATGAGGACCGTTGTACTAGCACGGGAGAATTCGCCCTCCTTCTTTGATCTTCAATCCATGTTGTTGGTCGAAGAAAACCATGTTTGAAAAAGGAGCAACGTCTCGGAAGGCCACATGCTTTACTCACACCTGGACGGAGAAAGAGGACGCGACCATGCAAGAAGAGGCCGATTTGGCCAAGGATGAGGCGGACAAGGTCCGACCTATGAAAACAACTCCCAATTTCGGCATCAAGACGGAAGCCATCGAGGAACCTTCGGAAGAAGGGGGAGCTTCCATTCCGGTCTGAGCCAACAAAACTTAGTTGAATGCAGATATTGCGGAAAAATCGGTCACCACGAAGAAGAGTGCCATAAGAAAATGCGCGAGTCGGCTTCCACTAGCCAACAACTCACTGATTACGCCACCAACTTTGACTATGATGATAGTGGCGGAATGTTCGTGATGAGACATAAAGAAAATTCTATGTCGGCTTCTACTTCGAATAGCGCATCATCCGGAAGACATATGGTTCGTTGTTAAACCATATGACGTCTCATCAAGAATGGTTCCGAGAACTTCGAGAGCCGGACCGACCCGACTATGTCGAAACCGGAGATGACACTACGCATCCGATTCGGCACATTGGCAATGTCCCATTCGACAAAGAAGTTAACTCAACTTATATTAAGAATGTCTTGCATGTACTTACCATTATGAAGATTTTGGTCTTCGTCGACCAAATTGTTGAGCAATGGATGCAAGTTCGATTTAATCAAGACAGTTGCTTCATTGAGAAAGAGGGTTGAATGTTTATTCTCGACTCGCACGAGATGAAATCAGCCATGTTCGCAAAGGGCACGAAAGCCGATTCCGACATTCAAAGAGAAAGTGTCATGATAAAGGATTTGAACCCATGACCTTGTTGTACACATGTCAAATCCTTAGCCATTGTATTAATATTCCTATATGTATAGTTTTTAGAAGATATAATCTAATATCATAGGAATATTCTACACAATTTGCATGATGCTCAAGTTACACACAAGAGGCTTGTCGCCTAGATTCCTCAAAACAGTTCCGCGTTGGGGATCATGTATGGCTTCTCCAACACAACATCAAAACCACTTGGCCTTGTAGTAAATTGGATTACCAACGTTTTGTCCTTACATGATCATTGGTCAGATAAGTGATGTTGCATTTCGTCTTGGCCTCCCTCCGCACATGCGTCTTCATCCGGTATTTCATGTATCCCTTTTGAAACTTTATACTACAAGTTCAATTCCACTCCTTCTTACAACACCCCCACCACCTGTTGACTTCTTGGATGGACCCGAATTTGAGGTTTGGTACCATTCTCGATTCTAAAATCGTGTGCAACAAGCTGTATACCCCCAATTATCGAACTTGAGAACCTGCCGCAAATCTTTCCAATGTTGCGAAAATGGTCACTGCATTTCATCGCTAATATCCTCATAAACATGGTCCTTATACAAACCCTACGACTCGTGAGATGTGTTGTCGAAGAAGGGGAATAGTGATGACATTCACGATCACATCATGCTTCGAAAGGATTTGACCCCACGATCTTGTTGTACACATGTCAAATCCTTAACCATTGTATTGATATTCTTATATGTATAGGTTTTAGAATATATACTCTAATATCATAGGAATATTCAATATTACTCTACAGTCTAGAATAACCTAGAATATTCTAGAGTGTTCTATACACTAGAACCTTCTAGATTACTCTACATTCTAGGATGACCTAGAATATTCTAGAGTGTTCTCTATTACTTATAAATAGGGATCTATCAATCATCCCAAACTTAAATTGGTTAAACGCCATTTTGTAGCACTCTATTGCCTACTCTTGTAATCCATTTTACTCTACATACAATGTTTCCCTCCCTCTCTCCCTCTCTCTCTCTCTCTCTCTCTCTCTCTCTCTCTACAGAAAGAGATTGAAGGCGTATGTGCAGCATGCAAATTCGGCAAGAAACATCGGCACCCGTTTCTGAAGGAGAGGAACATGAGCATAGGCGTACTCGACATAATTCATTCCGATGTATGGGGACCGGCTCAAATGGCTACATTCGGCGGATGTCGATACTACGTGGCCTTCATCGACGACTTCTCCAGACACACTTGGATCTACCCCATTCGTCAAAAGCGCAAAGTGTTCGGACACTTCCAGAAATTTAAGAATGAATTCAAGAAAGCCATGGCCCGACATGTACGATGTCTTCGGTCGGATAGAGGAAAGGAGTACTTCCCTGACGAATTTTCGGCTTTTCTACTGAAAGAAGGAACTCGGCGAGATTTCTCATGTCGACATACGCCACAACAGAACGGAGTAGCCGAACAAAAGAATCGGCACATCCTTGAAGTAGCACAGGGTATGCTTAACGAGAAGCACATGCTTAACTCGACTAGGCAAAAGCCACCAACACAACCGTCTATCTCATGAATCGGTGTACGACATCGGGTGTGCACAAACCTACTCTGCATGAGAAGTTTTTTGGGAAGAAGCCGGATCTATCACATGTTCGGATATTCGGCTCCATTGCATACGTGCACATCCTCAATGAGAAACGACAAAAGCTTGACCCGAAGTCGGAGAAATGTATCCTCGTAGGATACTCACTAGAGCAAAAGCTCGAGTAAGTCGAGACGTTGTTTTCGACGAGCCCGCATCATGGTACGCACTAGAGACAACTTTGAGTTTGATCCCGCACGACCCAGAACTCGCAGAACAAGATGTAGAAGATGGAGATAGACTCGAACACATGTTTGAAAAAAGCCCAATTACGACAAGGCTTAGTGGGCCACATGAGACTCCGAGCGATCAAAGCATATCTCGGTTGAGTGTGAAGCTAGACAAAGGGAAGGCCAAAATGCCGGAATACCAAGATCAGATCAAAATCAAGTCAACTCACTCCCTCGATAGTGAGTTCAATGGCCTCGAAATCCGAACAAATAGAGTGAAGAAAGCCTTAGTATCCGCAAACAAGAAGCTCCGCTGACCCACCTGTGAAAAGAACCCCATACGCCGATTTGGCTACGATGAGTATATGGCGTACCATTACGCTTTTATGATGCAGGTGGCGATAGTATGGGAGCCGGACCTCCTTTTCTGAAGCTACGATGGATCAAAGCAATGAATGAGGAGATGTAAGCACTCTCCAAAAACGAGACTTGGGATCTCGTCCCTTCTTCACTGCACACAAGAAGGCGATTCACTGAAGATGGATCTACAAAGTGAAGTATAATGCTTACAACTCCGTCAACTGCTACAAAGCCTGAGTCATAGCGAAAGGGTATGCACAGATGCATGGATTTGACTACGAAGAGACATTTGCCCCGGTGGCAAAGATGACGACAGTGTGGACCATAATTGCACTCGTAGCGGCGAAAGGGTGGCACCTCCATTAGATGTACGTAAAGAATGTCTTTCTTCAAGGCGAATTAGAAGAAGAGGTGTACATGGTGCAACCACTTGGCTTCAAATCGCGTACTCATCCGAAAGTCGTGTGCTGACTCAAGAAGCCACTCTACGGGCTTAAACAAGCACCACGTGCTTGTCATTCGAAGATCACAATGTATCTTCATGAAATCGGCTTCCAAATGTCGAAATCTGACAACTCCCTCTACGTACGAAATGACTCAAGAAACGTGATTGTCATCATCCTATAAGTAGATGATCTGGTCATGGGAGGTGAAAGTCTAGTTGACATCAACAAGGTCAAGTCCTTCCTCCCCGGAAAATTTGAGATGACAGAATTGAAAGAGCTCCATTACTTCCTTGGGATCAAAGTAATTCGGATTCTGACTGGCATTATGATCTGCCAACGACACTACATCCTCAACTTGTTATACAATTTCAGGATGACTGAGTGTAAATACGCGGCAACCCCTCTTGATCGAAACCTCAAATTAGATGCCAACTCCAGCAGAGAAGAGTGTGAGCCGACTCAATATCGACAACTAATTGGGAGCCTCATCTATCTCACGATCACACAACCCGACCTTAGCTATCCAGTCGGTCTCCTTAGCCAATTCATGCAAACTCCACGAGATATCCATTTCGATTGCGCTAAGCAAGTATTACAATACATGAGTGGAACAATGGATTACACCATTCTCTACAAATGGCCACACCAATTCGACTCGAAGAGTACACGGATGCCGATTGGGCCGGCTACAAAGCCGATCGTCTATCGACCTCTGGATTTGTCTTCTCACTCGGTAGCAGAGCAATATCTTGGAGTAGCAAGAAGCAGCCGATCGTCGCTCTTTTGAGTACGGAGGCCTAATACAGGGGCACAATCATCACTGCATGAAGCCATATGGCTCAAGAGGATTTTGAGGGATCTAGGTGTTCCCATCAAGGATCGAACTCCCCTCTACTACGATAACATGAGCAATATTTATCTGGCTTAGAACACAATGTTGAACGCACGCACAAAGCATATCGAAGTGCACTATCACTTAATTCAAGAGTGCGTACAAGCACTTTTATAGAATTCCATACGGATTGACAGAAGTACTGACTCATACTTCAATGCTCATCAATGAGTCCCTACACTAACTCCCAAAATATATTCCTCCGCCAAATATCTATCCAATGGCCTCTTGGTTTACGCACCGATACAGCCTTTAGTTACGCACCCAGTCTACGCATTGGTTTACACACCCAATGTTCAGCTTGTATCTCAACATTCCCCCTCAAGCTCAACTTGAGGTTCCACTTGCTCTTCCAGTTCTTCGCTCGGGCTTCTCCTGGCTTCACGTCTCAGTCGCGCTCCTCGACCTGTTCGATTCCACGTGCCTTGACCCTTTCGGTCGCCTTGTCTGCTCATGCGACCTTTCCCAACTCCCTTGCTGCTCTCGCTGCCCTTTCTTTCTCTTGGCCTTTAGTTGATTCGGCATCCCTGAATCGAACATTTGAACCAAATCGGTTGCCTCTTACTCATTTCCGCTTTTGTTCGAATTGGTTGTCTCCAATTCGTTTTCGGTCTTCAGGCCCTTAACCACATCTGACCATGTCTTGGTCTTATCCTTCTTGGCCTTCTTGGCTTCATCTCCCCCTTGTTCAGTTGACTCCGGCTCTTCCCTTCAGTTGTTGCCCCTGTTTCCGCCTTCGGTGTCTTCAATCGACACAAAATCGAATTCTTCATCTGACTCGGCTTCGCGGTCACTTCTGCTCCTTTTTTGCTCCCTTTCCTGGTCATTTCTCCTCCTCAATTTCGGCACATCAAGGTGTTGGAAACCAAGCGCACCCGCAAATTGTCGCAACTTGTCGAGACTAAGGCGCTTGGTGAAGATGTCGGCAATCTGCCGATCCGTATAACATATACTAGTTCGACTTCACCGGAGAGGAAACGCTCGCAGACAAAATGGTAGTGCAGCTCAATGTGCTTGGTCCGGGCGTGGAAGACGGTGTTCTTCGCAAGTTGGATGTTGTTCCGGTTGTCGTAGTAGATCGTCGTCGGATCGAACACCTCCACCTATAGATCCTTGAGTTGCCTCTTGAGCCAAATGGCTTCGCATGTTGCGATAGCGGCTCCTCGATACTCAACCTCCGTGCTCAACAGTGCAATTCTCGGCTGCTTCTTGCTGCTCCAAGCGAATGCGGCGCTCCCAAGTGATGAGGTGTTTAAGACAAAGGATAATCTTACACTATATGAGGGCTTGACCAAACCGGTTAGATGGAGTTGTGACTCATAATATATTATATAGATCAAGAGAGACTCAAGAAATTAAGAAAAAAAGATAAAGAAGATGAGAAAGAGATAATATTGTTATGATATTCCAACATCAAGACAATACAAAGGAGATAAACTCCACATTCAACTAAGAAACCAAAGACCTTCTTACTACCAATCACTCAAAAACCACAATTAAGACTCTTCCTCTTTCACTAAGATTTCTCTTCCTAAGACTCCCTCTCCTCTATTAGGATCCTCTCCCTATTAGTTCCTTCCTCTTTTATAATTTTCTTCTTCTTCCTCGTTCACACTAATTTTAGAAGCTTTTTATCCCCTATTTTTAGCTAAGACCCAACGACCTTCTAATCATCATATCTCCCTCATCAGATATCCAAATTTAGGGATTTAAAAAGATATAGATAGCTCTCTTTACAAGATTTCTAACCTATATTTAAAAATAATATTTGGGTGAAAAACGAAGGAGTTATGACCATTTCATTTTTACTGTTTTTTATGGTCCGCTTTTTCTCTTTTTACTTTTCTCTTGGTCTCTTACTTTTACTTTTGACTTCTTCCTAAGGCCTTGGTTTGTGTTCTTAGCCTCCAAATGTGAATTATCCATACTTTATATTCTTCTAATGTTCAATGGCTTAGATTCTAAAAACATTTTCACACCAAGCAAAAAAGCGAGCCCAGATGTGGATCTACAATCGTCAGCGTTTCTGGCCCAATCTGCATCCGAGTAGCCGACGACCTTTCCGACAATACCGGTCAGATATAGTAGCGCCCTATCCTTAGTGCCACGGACATAGCGCAATATCCTTTGCACGCATTGACGGTGTTCGGTCGTGGGTTGCGACATAAATTGACTGATCAGTCCTACCGGGTAACTGAGATCCGGTCGAGTGATCGTCAAATAAATTAGGCTTTTGAGAATCTGTCAGAACTGTGTCGGGTCGCACACCTTTCCCGAATCTCGGCAAAGCTTGTCATTTTTATACAAAGGAGTTGAGATGGACTTACAGTGTGTCATCCCGAATTTGAAGAGCATACTCAGCACGTAATGTCGTTGGCTGATCACTATGCCTTCGGGGATGCGGATCACTTCGATCTCCTAGGAAGTAATGAAGGTCCCCTGGGTCCTTCATGTCGAATGATACTGCGAGCTTGGACTTTACACGACCAATTTCATCTAGGTCGGTGCTAGCAATGACTAAATCATCAACATAAAGTAAAATACTAACTGGTCCATGTCGACCTTGCCGGTAGAACAATGAGGAGTTTGGTTTGGATGTCGCAAACCCCATCCAACGGAGGCGTTGCGTGATCTTCGCGTTCCACGCGCGCGGGGCTTGCTTTAGTCCGTAGAGGGACTTCTTCAGTCGACATACCTCTGTTAGGAAACAGGTCCCTCCGGATGGGAAGTGAGAAGAACAATGTTGATGAGCAACTCGGCTGAGGCTGAATCTGGATGTGGAGTACCCAGCAACAGAAGACCCGGTGAGAACCGGATGACAAGGACCCGGCAAGAGCCGGATGGTGAAGGCCCGGTGAGAACCAGATCACGAGTGCTTGGCAAGAGCCGAATGATGCAGGCCCGGTGAGGAGTGCTCACCGGATGAAGGGACATATTCGTAAATATGTTTCTGAGAGTCCATTGGGGCTATATTTGTAAATAGCCGAAAAGTCATATTAATATAAATATGACTTAGGGAAAACTTAGTGTAGAGAGTATTGTATTCATTCTTGTTGGTGCAAGACTCTGTGCGTAATTATGTACAGAGAGAGAGAGAGAGAGAGAGGAAGAGGTCGTTGCCTCTATTGTAACCGCCACCTGTGAGGAACATAGCAAGCTCGAGGTCGTTGCCTCGGTGCTTTACTATTGTACATTGTGATATAGTGAAAGTTTGCAGTCTGTGGGCTGCTGTGGTTTTTCCCACGTTTGGGTTTTCCACGTTAACATCATGTGTACTCTTCTCTTCATTGTGTCGTGCGTACCTTACCCGTTTTCTGTGTTTGATCCTAGACTCGGTTGTGGCCGAGCGTTGTGTTTAGAGAGCACGTAGTTATTGTCAAAGTGGTATCAGAGCGAAACGACACATAAAAATGGACGATTCGTTGGGAGGCATGTTCAAGCTCACCGGCTCTAACTATTCGGTGTGGAAGTCAAAGATGAGGGACATGCTCATGGTTAAAGATCTTTGGTTGTTGGTTCAGTTCGGGGACAAGAGACCAGACAAAATCGACGCCACGATATGGGAGGTGATGCACATGAAGACAACGACGTTCATACGGTGCTTCATCGACATGAGTCTATACAACAACTTCAATGAAGAGAGCAAGGCTCATGAGCTCTGGGAGAAGATCGGCATTATGTTTCAAAAACAAAAATGTTGTTAATCAAGTTTCGGTATTTCGGAAGCTAGTAAGACTTCGGTACCAAGATGGCTCCAGCATGGCAGAGCACATGAATGCCTTCCAGGGGCTGATCCACCAGGCAACATCATTGGAAGTACCTCTCGCCGATGAGGTACTAGCACTACTCCTGCTCAGTTCCCTCCCAGATAGCTGGGAGACGTTGGTTGTCACTTTGGGCAACGCCGGGCCTGAAGGGAAACGGTTATCCCTAGCACGAGTGAAGTTGAGCTTGCTAGATGAGGAGGCGCATCGGAAAGATAAGGATACGAGCTCCAACTCCAAAGCGCTCCTTACCGAATCGGAATGCGGAAGACAAAGGAACCGTAGTCCCCAAAACCGGTGTCGCGATGTTACGCGCGTGCGTATAGAAGGGCGGGACCACGGGGGTCTTGGACTAGGGAGGACGGAGCGTAGGAAGCCGACTTCTCTCCAATCCCGGCTACACTGGTGGTGGTGCGAAGCGGAGCGATTCTGGACGCATACCGGTGGCTACCAAACGCGAGAGAGGAAGAGAGGGAGAGAACACGTGCGCAACACCGACACAACCCACACCTCTATGTACAGGAAACACTGGGAAGGGAAAGCACCCGACACCGATAGAGACACAAATATGCACAACCCTGTATATATATATATATGATTACAAGAGTGAGTTACAACTCCTACTCCGACTCGAACTAAGGTAGACTAGGTCGCAACGGCAGTCTGCCGCCAAGCCGTTGTCGGGGAGCTTTCGGGCTCATCGCGCCGAGCGGGGTCTTGCACAGGTGGCTGAGCAGAAGCAACCTACAACAAGGAGAGATACAACCCTGGCCGCGAGCCGGCTACTCACAGAAGAAGAAGAGTTAACCTAATAGCTTTCCCGCCATAGCTGCCGCTTGAGTTCTCGAGAAGGAGAAGGGGCAGAAGAAAAAAAAAGGAAAGAATGTCACTAACCCTAGAAACGAAGCACAAAATGGTATACTCTTACGACTCAAAAATGGGCAACCCTCTCACAAGAGGCGCTCCCTTCCTTTTATAGAACAAGGAGGGAGATGCGCTACAATGTGGGATAAATCCCGACTTACATGGGATTCTCTGTCCCAACTTGACTCCTACTATTCACACTAAATGTACAAGGGTGACTGTACATGTTGCACCCCGTCGATGTAGCCAATATTTCCCGGTTTCCGCCTCTGGCCGAAATTCTTCACGACACCGGGAAAAGTCGGGGACACGGTCAAAGTCAAGGGGAAGGCCTACTTGCTTCTATTGTGGCAAGCCGGGACACTTCCAGAAGAACTGTCGGCACTTCCGAAAAGACAAGGAAATCGATGGTACCGATTCAAAGCGGACACCGGACCAGACTGGTAAAGACCGGAGGGGAGTGGACCAGAAGGGAACGACGGCAATCGCGGCAAGTGAAGAAGAGTTGATGCTCATCACCGACAAGAGTGAGCTAAACCTTGCCGGCGACGAGATGACCTGGGTGGTCGACTCCGGAGCGTCGTTCCACCTTACCCCGGACCGGAAATGCTTCTCATCCTACTCAACCGGTGATCACGGCTGTGTCTGGATGGGGAATGAAGGTACATGCCGAATTGTCGGCATAGGAGACGTATGGTTGACAACACCAACCGGATGCAAGCTGTTGCTGAAGGATGTCTAACAAGTTCCAGAGGTTCGTCTGAACCCGATATCAACCGGTCGGCTAGATAATGAAGGCTACACGGGTAGCATCCAGAACGGTGTTATGAAGTTCAGCAAAGGGAGCCTGATTGTGGCTCGGGCCTGGATGGTAAACACGTTCTACCTGATGAATGCCCGTTTATGCCCGGAAGAAGTGAACATGGCTTCCGACACTGCCGGTGAGCTGTGGCACAAGAGGTTATGTCACATGAGCGAGAAGGGGATGAAGAGGCTTGCAGACGACAACCTCATTCCAGTGAAGAACGTGCACTTGGAGAAGTGCATTGATTGTCTGGCCGGTAAACAAAACCGGACCTCCTTCCGATCCAGGCCACCAATGAGATGTAATGCACCACTAGAGTTGGTGCATACTGATGTATGTCAAGTGGACACGAAGTCACATGCCGGATCGCAGTACTTCGTGACATTCATACATGACCATAGCCGGAAGCTGTGGGCCACACTGTTGAAGACGAAAGATCAGGTGTTATCCGTCTTCAAAGAGCTCCACGCAAGAGTGGAAAGAGAAACCGGCCGAAAGCTGAAGGCGGTTTGAGCAAATAATGGAGGTGAATATCGGGGGCAGTTTGAGGAGTACTGTAGCTCGAAGGGAATCCCGCTCGAATTTACCGTGCCGAAGACATCGGAACTAAATGGGTTGGCCGAGAGGATGAACCAGACCATAATGGAAAGGGTCCAGAGTATGCTGGCGCATGCAAAATTACCCAAGACATTTTGGGTTGAGGCGCTATCGACAGCGACGTATGTGATAAACAAATCACCCTCAGTGCCCTTGGATGGAGACACACCGTAGAGAGTCTGGACCGGTAAGGAAGTGTCCTACCGGCATCTGAAGGTATTCGGGTGTCTCGCGTACGTGCATGTTGCTAAGGACCGGAGAGGAAAGTTGGATCCAAAGACCCGGCCATGCATATTCCTCGGTTACGGTGTCGTAGTGTATTTCGTACACTACGTGAAAAAGTAAAAATAATATAACTGATTTAATTACATATAAATAAATAAAATAATATATCAAGATATTTATCACGTGCATAGGGCAGGATTCGAACCCTGTACCTCCACATAGCCAAACCTCAACTTTACCATTATGCTACCTTATCTTTAGTGTTCTATAAATAGATTTAATAACTATAAGTGCTTTATTTGCGCCTACCTTTATTAAAAGGTAAATCGTGCATTTTTAGAGTGTGTGAATATTTTATAGAAAAAAAACGCAAGCAACTAAAAAGTGACTCGTGCACATCTAGCGTGCATGAGCACTATATTTAGCAAATAAAAGCAAGGATTAGAAAAGCATCACATGCACATTTAGTGTGCATGAACATATTAGAAAAAAAGCATGTAGCTATGCTTAGTCTCTCCCATCACTACATAAGGATGGGGAGCACAATGTAATAGTGTGTGAAATATTTGGGAAATTGGATATATTTCCTAAAACACCAATTAACAAACTATACTCGTGGGATTCACGAGATTTCTATATCTTTCTCTATCAATCTAAATACATATTCTTACATAAATATTAATCAATAAAATACATTATACTTGTGGGATTCACAAGTTTCTAATAATCTACTCATAATTATAATAGTCTCAAATTCTTCCTCCTCCTAGTCCAAAACCCCGGTGGTTCCCACCCGACTCACGCAACGATCCGGAGCCGAAAGGCACGACACAAGTTGGTGAACCCGACGTGAAGACGGGTGGCAAGGAGATGGAGAATCAACAAGAGGCGATGAACATGATGATGATAATGTTTGAGCGGATGCAACAAGAACAATGTGCGATGTCGGAGATGAAGGCGGCAGTAGAGCGGCTTCTGCGACGAAACGGGGAATTCAACGGTAAGGGTGTGTCACGCTACCTACGTGAATATAAGGCGGAGATGATGCAATATCGGATACCGGAAGGATTGCAAGTGATATCCTTTAGTCGGGTGGCCTCGGACGAACTACAAGAGAGAATCCACAAGATACAACAACAAAACTCGACATGGGAGTCCTTTGAAGAAGCTTTACGGGAGGCATATGACTATGAGAGATGGACGGGACGAGATCGACGAGAATTCGACGAATGGGTGGCGTCGGAGAAGACTCACCGAAGTGCAACGCAAGCGTTCCTAGAGTTCGAGCATCGTTTTGCTCGACTCTCGGAGCGAGAACAACGATTGGTGGGAGAGGACAAAGTCCTAATGTTCGTAAGATCGATTGATCGGAAAGAAAGGAAGGACATCGGGATTGAACTCGAAGACGATGACGGTGCGAATGGTCTTACCGAAGATTGGGCCGAAGTCCAAAGGGTATGCCGGAGACATGATGAGAGGAAGATGAGAATCTTGTCAACAACATGGCCGATGAAGGATGGTCGATTGAAGACAAACGATGGAGCCGATATGAAGGCCGAAATACAACATGATGGTGCGACGGAAGAGGGTGTAAAACAAGCTACCCTCTTGTCTTGTGAAAGAACGATGGCGAAGGATAAGGCCGATAATTCAAGTATAGAAGGAAATTTCGGGATACAAGTGCCCGAGACATCGGGTCAAAAAGGGGTAAGCATAATAGATGTTTGCATAATTGATGCAGATAAAGAGTGTGAAGCGGATGTGATTAAGGAGGTAGCCACAAAAGACGAAATCGAATCGGAGGTGGCTATGGACGAATCAATGGCGGATTGCCATATCGAGACTTCCCCACCACTGATTCCAGAGACTCCGGCGGTTGCGATCGAAAGGCAACGTGAGACCGAAGAGACGGAAGGTGGCGGAGAGAAAACGAATGTCGAAGCCGACGAATACGATGAAGAGATAGCCGAGAAGAATGCTAAGGGTGAAACTACGAAAGAAGGTAATACCGAGGATTCATGCCAACAATATCTAGAGACTTCGGCGGTTGTGTCCGAGAACCAACGTGAGACCGGAGAGACGGGAGATGGCGGCGAGGAAGGTAAAGTCGGAAGTCGGTTCGGATGGAAAATGATCCATCCGAAATTCCAATCTAAAAGAAAGTGCGACAATGCGGAGGTCGGGTCTACGACGGGAGAAGCGCGTAATACAGAGCACGCTCTACGGCGAATAAAGAAACGCGTGTTATGGCGAATAAAGAAGCACGCGCTACGGCGAGAAAAGAAGCATGCATTACAACCACACGAGGACCGAACAACGAGCACATATCGGAGGACCTACGTGGCGAACAACGGAAAGAAGTGCCGAAAGTCGAACCGGACAAGGCAGGTGAAAACGAAGAAAAGAAAGCAAATCCGGACGAAAAGAAAAGAAAAGAAACCGACCCGAAAGAGCACTGAATCGGTAAAAACCGATCAACCGAGTCCGGATCGACCGAATACAAATCGGAAAGGAAGCCGAACTAAACGAAAGACGATCCGACGAGACCGAATCGGAAGTAAGCTAATCCGACTAAACCGAAAATCCGAAAAGAAGTCGAGATTGATGAAGAAAAGAAAGAGGGCAAGAAAAGATACTACCGTGGATGACAAGGACCAAGCGGGCCATGCAAAAAGCGAACGAAGACTATGGTGGATCGGATGTCGACAATGGTTCGGGTGGAAAGAATGGATGTGCTCCAAATGGAGAGACAAAGTCAACATAACAAGAGAAGTCGAGGGTACTACGAGCCGGCAACGAAACCAATCGGGTAGAGACCGGACGGAGGAGACTAACAAACACCAACAACTTCGGCACATACCGGAGGATGTGCGGGTTTGGAGGGGGTGAGTGTCGTAGTGTATTTTGTACACTACGTGAAAAACGTATATAGTATTAGATTCAATAAAAAATGAAGAAATAGAAGAAAATAGCAAAATAAATGGAACATGCATAGGGCAAGATTCGAACCTTGCACCTCCATGTTAATAATGTAATGTCTTACCATTACACTAGCATTTCATTAGTGTTAAAGCATAGATGTCCCACATAGAAAGGTAAATTCACGCTAGGATAAACATTAGAAAAACGCATAACAAAAGAAAAAGCTACACATACACATCTAGCGTGCATGATAAAAAACGCACAAGTTAGAAAAAGCATGATCACTTTAGATAAAGCATATAGTCTATCTATAGGAAAAGCATGGGGTCTATAGTTAGAGAAAAAGCATGGATTACTAAGACTTCCTCATCACTACATAAGGATGGGAAGCACAATGTAATTGTGTGTGAAAAATATTTGGGAAATTGGATATATTTCCTAAAACACCAATTAATAAACTATACTCGTGGGATTCACGAGAATTCTATATCATTCTCTTTCAACCGAAGTTTATATTCTTATATTCATATTGATTAATCTAATACAATACACTCGTGGAATTCACGAGTTTGCTATAACTCTTTCTTACAACATATTTATATTCTTATTAGCCTTAAAACTCTCCTCTTCCTAGTCCAAAACCCCAGCGGTTCCCACCCGACTCACGCAACGATCTGGCGCCGAAAGGCACGACAACGGTGACGATGAGTTCAGCTACCGAGTGTGGGACCAGGCCGACAAGAAGGTATTCCGAAGTCGAGATATTATTTTCATTGAGGACAAGACGCTCGCTGACTGGGAGTCGGAGAAGAAGATAATGAACTCCGAGTCGACCGGTAAGGATCGATTCTATGATGAGCAGACCCAACCGGCAAGAGACCGGTTAGCACTCGATGAACCGGCTTGTGACGGTAAGGAGACAAGACAGGCCAAAGAAAAAGGAATAGGTGAAATCGGAACCGGCCAAGATCCCGAATCGGATTCAAATGAAGAACAAATAGTGGAGCCGGTTGGCGAAAGCCAAAGACGGAGATATCCTCTCAGAGAGAGAAGGGCCCCCCGGAGATTTCCGGATGCAGAGCATGTGCTGTTGATTGATGAGGGGGAGCCAGAAAGCTTCGAGGAAGCTAAAAGTGACGCCCATAA
>NW_028230852.1:0-26964 GCF_043228905.1 Azolla caroliniana | reverse complement strand
CGCCCTTTTTGTTTTCCGTGCAGAAGAGGTCCGGTGTAGTGCGCGCATGCTCTTTACTCTCTCTCTCTCTCTCTCTCTCTCTCTCTCTCTCTCTCTCGTGTTTCGTCTACTCGGCCTCCTTTCCTCGTCGTCCAAGACCCCCGTGGTCCTGCCCTCTTCTACACGCGCGCATGTAATAACGCGACATATTTGGTGAACCCGACATGAAGGGCAGCAAGGGAGAATGGAGCTGGAAGAAGACGACTTCGCGCAACTTTTTGTCCGAAGTGGTGAGGGAGTTTGGACGAGCAACAGCAAGACGAGAGACGACGCAACAAGCAGTTGAGCGAGTGGTCGAAAGAGTCGGTCGTTTCAACGGGGACAAAGTCCCATTTTACTTGGAAGCCTACAATGCAGAAATGGAAGAGCGAGACGTAGCCGAGGCGTTGAGGGTGAGTTCTTCTGTTGAGTCGTCGTCGTCCGTATGCACGCGGAAGTGAAGGTGCTCTGAGAAGCTCATAGTTCATGGGAAGCCTTCGAAGAGGCGCTCCTGCAAGCATATGGGGGACGGCGGAAGAGCCAGGGATGACGTGGCTTCGACCAGTGCGTAGCATCGGCAAAGACCCATCGGGGTGCAACGAAGGCGTTCCGAGAGTTCGAGCGATGGCTTGCTCGACTCCCGGAGCGGGAACAAGGTTTGGTGGGGGCGGACAAAGTCCTATTGTTCATTAAGTCGATCGACTGAGTGGAACAGGAGGCCATCGGGATTGAGCTCGAAGACGAGGACGGAGCGAATGGCCTCACCGAGGACTGGTCGAAGGTCGGAAGGGTATGCCAACCGTTAGATTACGAGCGAGCCGAGAAGGCTAAGAGGAAGGCGCGTGACGACGTGCCATCACAACGGGAAGAGGCCGAACGGCAAAGAGAGTCGGCAAGGCTCGGATTCGGGGCCAGAACTGCGGAGGCGTACGCGGCTCTTGAGGCAATGCTCGAGGAAGAGGAAAGATCGAGGTCGCAAGCCGATGCCGAGGAGATGGACTTACCCCATGAGATGGCAGAAGATCGGTACCATGGTACCACGGGAGAGGGTGCGAAACAAAATGCCCTCTCGACTTGCGGAGATAGAACGATCGAGGACGAGGCCGAGATACCGATCGCGGGATCAAAACGTTGGGACCGACGGTTTCGGGCACGTGAGCCCGAGGCTCTGGAGATTGGAGAAGCAAGTCCAGGCGGAGCTTGCGCGATCGGTAAGGAGACGACCGCCGACCACGAAGAGCCAGTGGCTACGGACAAGAGCGTAAAACGGACGGGCGATTCTTCGCGTCTTCCCACACTTTCTCCCAAGACGATGGCAGTTGGGCCCGAGTGCCCACGTGAGCCCCAAGAGCAGGAAGGCGGCAACGTGAGACAGAGAATCACCAGCGAGACGATACGGAAAAGGAACGAACAAGAGCCCTTGGGCCCAATTCCGGAGAACTCGGCATTCGGGCCCTTACGCCCATGTGAGACTGAGGAGATGGATGACGGTATCGAGGAGTCCTGGGACGATGCCAGCGAAGATGGATGGGAGATAGCCCGCGAGAAGGTCGATGAAGAGAACAAGAAACGACCCGACCGGGAACTGAATCGCGCAACACTCTGATTCGGTTGGAGCACGATCCGGTCGTGGATTGTTCAACTGGGGCCAAAATTGGCATGAAGGTGCCAATACGGGAGAGGATGTGGAACGAGCCGCCCTCTTTTACATGGGGAGAAAGACCGATCGGGCGAAGGTCGGAAATCGGAAGAAAGGCGATCAAGGGCTCGAAACGAGTCTGGCAAGGTCAGCATCAGAGCCGAAACTCCAGACATTGGAGAATCAAGCCCAGACGGGGCTTGGTTGATCAATGAGCGGATGCTTTCCACTGACACCACTAAAAGGGTCATTGGCCCTGGACGAGAATGGGGTAGAACGGACTTCAGGATAACTGATCCGGAAGAGAGGAGAGAGCAGGCCTATGAAGAGGCCGGGAGCACGCTACGTCGGTACCACGGGGGGGGGGGGGGGGGGGGGCGGGGTGTGGAGCGAGCCACCCTTTCGACTTGAATATACACAGTATGCTATTGCGGTAATTCGTGATTGCATGTCGGATCCAGGCGGGACCACTGGGGTCATGGACTAGGAGGGGAGGAGTTTCTAGGAACCTGAATCCTCTAGAGCTTGCTGCGTTGCCGGCCGGTTCAATCCCGGATACTCTCCGGACGCGGCCGGTAGCTGCACGGGGAGTGAGGGAGTGCGCCCTTGTCATTTCCGCCCCTTCCGCCCAAAAGAGGCACAAGACACGACCCGGTTAACCGCGCCCACACACACACACTCACATATACACACCTGGTTACAACCGACACCTCTACACTGGCGACCACACACGCACCCGCTCTCGGACCCTACGCTAACCGGAGACACACACACACACCTACACACGCAACGCTCATTACGATGCCAGTTCCACACGGAGAGGAAGAGGGAGCCTGCATCCTAGGGCCGGTCGGGGAGCTCCCAGGCTCGTTCGCATGACGGGACCGTCATGCAGGGCACGCCTCTTCCAGAACGACCACCGCTTGTCGCCAAGCCGCCTTCAGGGGAGCGCACGGGCTCGCTGAACCGAGTTGGGTCTTGCGCGCCGAGGGAAACCTGCCAACGAACCACCCAACACGTGGGCTCTTTACAAGCGGCGGGAGCCAACACCCACACACGCACAGATGTACCGGACCGTGGAGTACAGAGGACCAACAAGCAGGAACTCATGGAAGGTGCAGACAGTCCGCACGTTGCCCGCCACAACTAAACACACGACCTACACATGCACACAAATGACACTGAAACCCTAATAGAGAATAGAGAAAGACTTTATACACAGAAGTTTATTAATACTAAACGGAACCTCAAAATGTGGAACAAAACAGTTTGGGACCCAACGGGTGGGAACCCTTGTACAAGAAGCGCGCCCTCCCTTTTCTAGAACAAGGTGAGGGTCACGTGACTATGTGGGATAAATCTCGTGATACATGGGATCATCCGTCCCGACTTTATTGCCGCTCGGCGTCATAAAGGCGCCCCCATTTCCCTATACAAGTTTTACAAGAGTGGGTGCACATGGCGCACCTTGCCGATTCCTTTGATATTCCCTGGTTTCTCACCATGGCCCGGAATCTTCATGACAACGTGGGAGAGATAGAGAGAGAGAGCACACAAAACTCAATTAAAAAATAATACTCAATCTGTACATAGGATGTGCTCAGTGAGCACTTTTATACAAGTCCCTACGGACTGACAGAAGTACTGACACGTACTTCAATGCTCATAAGTGAGCTCTACACTAACTCCCAAAATATATTCCTACGTTGAATATCTTTCCAACGGCCTTGCGGTTTACGCACCACTACAGCTTCTTGTTGTGTACCAATCTACGCACTGGTTTACGCACCGGTCCGGCCTAACCGATCGATCCCAAGCTATCCAGTTCTTGGCTTGCACAGCCAATTTGGCCAATTTTGAGCTTGTATCTCAACAAAAATCTTAAGAAAGCGGGAAGATAACTTGTGTAATTAGAAAATAAGTAGAATAATAATCAATTAGGTGTATGAAACATTAATCATGTCATAAGGTAAGAAACTCTAGGGTAGGCGACATGCATCTCCTCAAGAGCACCACATCCCATAGAATCGGTCAAGTGATGGCTCAATAGAGAGTAGAGTGGCATAGGTAAGTGACATACACCTCGTCAAGGCCACAACATCCCATAGAATCGGTCAAGTGATGGCTCAATAGAGAGTAGAGTGGCATAGGTAGGCAACATACACCTCGTCAAGGCCACAAGATCCCATAGAATCGGCCAAGTGATGGCTTAATAAAGGGTCGTTCTCTCCGTATTCTTTTTTCTAGATCACATCCCGAAGGCAGTCAAAGGTCGCCCCTTTTTATAGCACAAGGAGCGACCGTTACAAGCATTCATGACCCGTCACTTTTGTCCTAGATTCTCTCCCCTGATTTACTCTCCTCGTAACTCTCCCTACTTATGCGATGTCTATGCACTAACTACCTAGTACCCCTCCTTATACTCATGCCTAGTACTTGCCCTATTTAATTCCCCTTGAGGCGTGCACTCGCGTATACCGGTGTTCCTGCGTGTTTCCTCTTGTTTCCGCTTATGGCCCGGAATCTTCACGACATCCACCCCCACTAAACCGCACATCCTCCGGTATGTGTCGGATTGCGAATTTAGTGAGGGATTCCGGGCCATCGGTTACTCGTCATCCTCTCTTGAACTGGCGCTTTCGGCTCCCGGGTTAGGTTTTGCTTCGTTCCGTCTCTTGAAGGCTTTTATCCGCTTTCCAGTCACTAGAGTCGCTACTCGCGTCCCGTCGAGCTCTGTGAGATGATACGTCGCGTTGCCGTTGACACTAGTTACCATGTACTGTCTGAACCAACGCTTCGCAAACTTACGTGTAGACCTATGCTGGTTGTCGAGACTGCTGTCGTAGACTAACACCCAATCACCTTCCTCGAACTTCCTTGGCCGGAGTCGGTGTGTTCGGTCGAACCAGGCTTTGTTTCGGATCCGTGCCTCTTTCACCCTTGCCGTGGCTCGTTCCACGTCTTCCGGACTTCGCTCGAGTTGCCGGATTCGTGCCACTAGCAGCTCTTCTCTGCTCATTTCGTTAGACCAATCGATTGTTGTCCATGAGGCGATCGTTCTCTCAACGGGCATGATGGGTTTCTGTCCGTACATTAGCTCCGCCCTGATCAAGTAGTCTTTGTCGACCTTAACCGCCGAAACGATACCCCACAGTTCGTGCTTGACTTGGGCGTATCCTCGCTGTCGTTCACTTAGTACCTTCGCACCAAACCGGATAGGGAACCTTGCGCCATCGTCATCCTCTTGGTTGATCACCCATCCGATCCCAATCGGACTCGTGTCCACGGTCACGTAAATCGGGACTTCCTTGCTGTAAACCGCTTTCCGGAGAGCCGGTGCCGTGGCGAGCGCCTCCTTTAGTCTCTGGACCGACTCCGTGTGCTCCATCCTCCATTCGAACCGGCGCCCTTTCTTCAATAACCCGTAGAGCAGTTCCGCGACATGTGCATAGTGCGGAATCCAGATGTGATAGAAGGCACACGCCCCCAGGATGTTTCGGACTTTTGTAACCGACCCACAATCATCCTTCATCGTGGAGATGGCTTCTCCCTTCGCCGGGGACGGTTTCCGGCCATAGGGCCCGCACAGGTGTCCGACTACCAGGATCTCCGTTTGCCTGAACGCTGATTTCTCTCCAGAGAAGGTGAGTCGCGTGTCCTCGAGCCTCTACAACACCTTATCGCAATCGTTGATGTGGTTCACGACGAACCTCCGGCATCCGTCCAGGATAGTGATATCCGGGATGCAGTCCCTCAGCACCTTGTTTATTGTGTTCACCATGTGCGCCACCGAATTCGTTCCTCCTTGCGGTAGGGTACACATCTGCGCCAAGCCGAGAGGAGTCCGCATTGTCATGATATCCCTGCTCCCTACGGCTAGGTGGAATTGGTCGTGCCCCAAGTATAAGTCACCGACCGAATAGATCGACCTTCCGGCGAAGGCCTCCGCGAACTCGTCTATGGTCGACCTGATTCCTACGTTACAGATGGTCACCTTGTTGACCGATTGCAGGTCCTGTATGAAGCGCAACGTGCCGTTCTTCTTTGGCACCGTGAACCACCGATTCGAGTATGGGGCACTCGACGGTTCGAGGATGCCCATATCCACCTTCTGCTTCAATAGCTCCATCAACATCGGGATGTGAGCTCTGGGCACCGGAATCGGTTTGAGATTCCACGACACATGCGGTACCGTGAAGATCACCATTGGCTCGACGATCGTCGGGTCTACGCACCCGATCTCCTCCGGCAAGAATGCGAAGGCCTTCCCATGCCTTACGAGCATTCTCCAAAACCGGTCTTCTTCCGCCGGCACTAGGAAGCCACCCCCACCGATCTTGAGCTCTCGTAGCGTTATGTCGGTGAACGTGTGTCCTATGCGGGCCGGATCTCGTAAACTTGGGTCTGACGCGACCCCTTTTATCCGTAACTCACTGCCCTCCAGCAAGGGTGCCCCGACTGGCCTCACCTTCTGGTCCACAATCTTGTACTTCGTATCCACTCGGGCCGTCCGATTCAACTCGAGTCCATTACCGAAGTCGGCGATGACTTCGTACATCTCTTCTGAACATACCGGAATCGTCCGGTTCTCACTAAGGCCTTCTCCGAGCACCTCTCGTAACTCCCCCAAGGTGTCGTCGAAAGAGACTGCCCCCACGGCTCCGTTGATTTCCTCTTCAGGGCTGAGGACTCCACATGCCCGAAGTCACTCCTCCGCCCGCCTCTTTTCCCGGCCAGCTACGCCGGTTATCGTACAACCTCTGCCACCGGAGAACCAAAATTTCCTACCTATGGTACAGGTGTGGGGAGCTTCCTAGTTTTCCGGACTATCGCGGCCCCACGCCTTGATAGCCCTTTTTAAAAATCTGGCTTGTTATGATTTCCGAGGGTGTCCCGATTTCGTTCGTGGTTCTTCCGAACGGTCAAAAATTGAACGGAGTGACGACCGTCCCGACTTTTTACCCTCGTGTAGGCTGAACCATTGTCCAACACTTTCATTTCCATTCTAGCTGCCATGATGTACGGTTCCCCAAGGATGACTGGGTGAGAGGACGTCTCTTGCACAAAAAAGTGTTGGTTTATGTCGACGTCCCCGACGCTCACCCTGACATTCGGGCAAGCCCCGTGAAACTCTTTCGTGACTCTTGTAGTTGCGCGTATCTTCCACCCATGTTTTTTATTGATCGGCCAATTCCCCTTTTTGTAGAAGTACATGGACATCAGGTTAATTTCCGACCCGTGGTCGATTAACGCCACCACCGGTTCCTTAACATTCCCGATACGAACCGGGGTTTCTGTAGTAGCTCTTACCTAGTGTGGTTTGGCGTAGTGGCTCTCCGCGAGCTCGTCTTCCATGGCTATCTCATGGAGGAGTGCCGCCCTTACCTCAACCGGCTTCTCGGGCTCCGATTCCGTTGCGAGACGCTTCCTCTTCACGAGGTCCACGATGCTGTCGTGGAACTCCCTTCTTGCTATGCCAAGCACTTCCCTAAGCGTGAGTTCTATGCGACTGTCGAGAACTCGCTCCTCTAGAACCTTTTGTAGGTTCGTTGTTTTCTCTATCTACGAGCTTAAGCGGAAGCTCGGAATCTTGCCCTTCTCCTTCTCATGGGATCCGGTCGGAGCGGCATCGTGCTTTTTGGTTGCGCTTCGTGTGTCTTGCCTCCCCGATGGGCCCGCCTTTCGTCGATCAAAGCTTCGTAGTTTCTGCACGCGGCCTCCACAAAGCCGGTCATTTCTTCAATGGGGTCGCTCCACCCAGTAACTTCGGGAACACGTTCTTCTGCGTGCTCTGCTTCCTCCTTCTGCAGCCTTCCTCCAGCCAAGGTCTCGAGAACGACCGGCCAGAACCCAGATTTGGAATCGGGTTTGGTCGTCTTTTCCCCTACGCGTATACCAGCCGAAGCCGAATAGTGGACGGCCTCGACGTGCTGGGCCGCGGCTTCTTCCATTAGCCTCTTCATGCCACCTCGTCCGAAATTCGTGTCGAGCGATCTTTGCGTGTCGCTCGCATGTACCCTGCCGTTTGAAAGGTAGACTATATTACTCCTGAGCACTTCTCCGAAGTCAGCGCATTCTCTCCGGGCATGTTCGGTGGCGTTGCACCATACACACCTCTAATTGGCCGGTGGTCGCTGGTCGCGCGACTGACCTTCGTCGCTTCGTCGGGCCTGGGCGATCTGGAGGTCTTCTAGTCCGGTGCCACCTGTAGGTCCCGCAACTATGTTCACCGGGGGTGGGCCTAGCTCAAGCCACCTCCTCGTTTCTTCCATTCGGGTCGGCGTTGGTTCGGCCCTGATTTCCACAGCCGGTCCGACCGACGAGGACCCCTTTTCTTTCCAGTCCCGGCGTTTGTCAATCCTGCTGCATACTTTCTTCACGGTCGCCCAGTCAGTCGTGAGGCCTCGGCTGGTTTCCAGAAGAAGACCCATGCTTTCCCGGACGCATGAGTCGAACGAAGTGACAAAAAATAGAACCTTGCTCGTTTCAAGCACGGTTCGGTCCAACCTAGAGAGTCGTGCAAACCGTGACTCGAATCCATAAAATCCTTTCTCGATAAGCATTCTGACCCTTGTCGGGGCTGTTGACCCAATCCATAAAATCCTTTCTCGATAGCCGGCGCGAATCATAATAGTTGTACCTCTCGAGAACTTCCTCTGTGAACTCCACCCAATCATGACAGCCCGCTTGTATCTCGACCATCTCTGTATGGATGTGTGGTGTTACGACCCGGGGAAACCCCGCTAGCTATCTATCCTCAAGTATGTTCCTCATCTGCATTTCAGATTTGTAGGCCTCTAAGTAACTCGTGGCGTCCTTTCCGCCGAACCGGCCTATCTTGCCGACTATTGCCTCTATGGCCCAGTCGAGGGCACTCGTGCCCTCACGAGCACTAACCAGGCGGTCTACCACCACCGCCATCGCTTCCGCAAGTTTGCTTCCTCTCATCTTCAAATTCCTTTGCCGCCCTTCTTCACGTCGAGTTCACCAAAGATGTCGAGGTTACCCTCACGGATGCGTAGAAGTCGGGCAGGACCACGGGGGTCTCGAACCAAGGAATCAGGAAGGCGAGTTTGGGGATCGCGTAGGTTTTGAGGCCACGAGAGAGCAGGTAAGTCTAACGAACGAGAGAGCGCAAGAGAGTCACGCGTAGACACAAATACGGACAAAGACACCGAGGACAAAGTAAGGTAGGTAGAAAGAGTTCTATTAAAACACAGGTGCACGATGCTGTGAGTGGTTACAGCCGCATCAGAGCTGGTGATGGAGCGCAGAGCTTGGCAAATAGTCAGGTACAAAGAGACGTCGGTGCGCAGAAGGTCGAACCCCAGGTCGGGAGCACTCGGGTGTCTGACGCGAGCAGGGGAATCGCCTTCTTTCACAATTCTGCCTCGGTCGTTCTCTCCGTATTCGTTTTTCTAGATCGCATCCCGAAGGCAGTCAAAGGTCGCCCCTTTTTATAGCACAAGGAGCGACCGTTACAAGCATTCATGACCCGTCACTTTTGTCCTAGATTCTCTCCCCTGATTTACTCTCCTCGTAACTCTCCCTACTTATGCAATGTCTATGCACTAACTACTTAGTACCCCTCCTTATACTCATGCCTAGTACTTGCCCTATTTAATTCCCCTCGAGGCTTGCACTCACATATACCGGTGTTCCTGCGTGTTTCCTCTTGTTTCCGCTTACAGCCCGAAATCTTCACGACACCGTTTTCCCGACCTTCTCATCGGCCTCTTCTGTTGGTCACGTTCACCTGCCGCCATAGATCTCTCCTATAGGACTCACTCCGGCACTCGGGCCAACCGCCGGATCGGTGTGAGGATCTCCGTAGACCGCCCATCCGTAGTCCTTTTTCCCTCGTCCCCTCACTAACACCGTTCGCTACTCTAGGTCTCATGCCGGCTCTTGGGCCGACTGTTGGAGTCTCAAGAACCGGTGTGAAGGATCCTCCTCGGGCCTCCGTCTAGTCTCTGACCCTTATCCCGGGTCGTCTTTGTGTTTGGGTTTGTATTGCTTCTACACGCTATTCTTTTTACATGGTATCAGAGCGCGAGGGTTGAGAACCTCTGCAGCCGACATAGCTTGAAAGGAAAACCAACCAAGAAGAACAGGTAAATCGATGGATAGAGGCATGGCTAGTTCGCTTCCAATGGAGAAGCTCGACAGAAACAACTACGCGTCTTGGTCCTACAAGATGCACCAATACCTACTCAGGCACGGCCACTGGAGCTATGTCTACGGAGCAAATGACACAGCACCCGAATCGACACATAGAGATTTCCCGGTGTGGGAACAATCGGCGAGCAAAGTACTGTACTGCTTCGCGTCTTGTGTGGGCGAACAGCTCCTAAGCTACATTCGGGATGCAAAAACGCTGAAAGATGCTTGGGGAAATTTGAAGAAGATTTTCGCCGCAAGCACTACAGCTAGGAAGCTTCAACTCCGACAAGAGCTGAGCAACCTACAACAAAGCGACTTGTCGGTCGCTGATTACATCTCGAAGATCAAAGAGATATGCGACTCCTTAGCCTCTATCGATGTGAACGTCGAGGAAGGCGAGATGGTGCAGATCTGTCTCGGGGGATTGGCGTCAAAGTTCGAAACGTTCCGAACTGTTGTGTGTACACGGGAGAATACACCATCGTTTTTCGACCTATAGTCGATGCTCCTTATAGAGGAGAACCACGCGGGTGCGTCAACGAGCACGCACACCGACAACAAGATGTTGTACACTGAGGGAGATAGGCCTCGTGGTCGTGGCGGACGAGGCGGGTCGGTGCGCAATGGAGGCGGCCGACGAGATCAAGGAAGAAGGCACCGAAGTGATGCCGACAGCAATTCCGGACTCTCCGAAAACAGGGGGAGTTGAGGCGACGAGAACCGACATCGGAAATCCGTCGCGGAATGTTGGTATTGTGGCAAGAAAGGCCACAAGGAGAGCGAGTGCTGGAAAAAGCGCGCCGATTCGGAGAGAACCGAGTTCGGATCAGGTTCCGAACAAACTGACAAAGGAAATCAGCAGCAATCACAATACGCCGAAGGATCTGGAAAAGCCGGAAAAGGGTTAGCCTTCGTGACGAAACACGAAGCAAACTCGATGAAGAAGATCACCCCGAAGTTGGACGAGGTGTGGTACATCGACTCAAGCGCGTCAAACCACATGACGTGCCACAAGGAGTGGTTCTCATACCTTGAGAAACTGATGCAACTAGTAATGGGCCCGGTTCGGTTTCGATTCGGTTCGGTTTCAGTGCCTTGAAACCAAACCAAACCGTTTATGAACATTCAAACATTTAAACCAAACCATTAAAAAAAAATGAAAACTAAACCATTTAAACCAAAACCGTTTAGGGAAAAGTTTAAACCAAACCGAAGCATTTAATAAAAAGTTTAAACCTAACCACATTTAGCCCAAGCTAATTAAAAAATTAATTCAATAAAAATACACAAAATAAAATAAGCATTTATGTTAAAATAAATAAATAAATAAATAAGATTAATTGAGCCATTAGATTAAATAAAAAAAATTAAGTTAAGTGAATTAAACCAATGAAAAACATTACTTAAACCATTAAATTACATAAACATTTAATGGGTAAAAAAAGATAGCCCAAAAACCTATAAACCTATAAACCCTAGTTTCAAAACGAAACCGAACTAAAACCGAACTGTTTATTATTAATTAAAACCAAACCAAACCATTTAATTATTTTGGAACTTATAAACCTTTAAACCATGGTTTAACGGTTCGGTTCGGTTTAAGCCGAAACCGGACCCATTGCTAGATGCAACTGGGAGCAATCGCAACCGGAGACGACACTCCGCATCCAATCGCGAATGTCGGTGAAGTTCCCCTGAGCCATGTCAGATAGAAAGGGAAACTCATGAACGTGTTACACGTCCCGACAATCACGAAGAATCTGGTGTCGGTCGGGCAGATCGTCGACCAGGGGATGCAAGTCCGATTCACGCATCTCGGGTGCTTCATCGAGGAAGAAGGCCGAGTTATTGCGCAAGGGCGCCGAGACGGGAGGATGTTTATCCTTGACTCTAGTGACGGTGGCACCGCAATGTTCGCGAAAGGACAAAAAGTCAAGTTGGATCTCAACTTATGGCACAAGCGGATAGGCCACGTCAACTATCAACGGCTTCAGGACCTGCAATCGAAACAAGTTGTGTTCGGATTGCCCAAATTTAGTGGCCGGAAGGCACAAATTTGTGAAGCCTGCCAGCTATGGAAGCAACACTGACTTCCGTTCCCTAACGAGCGTAACCAAAGCTGGAACAAGCTCGAGTTGATATATTCCAATGTATGGGGGCCGACACAGAACGTTAGTCTTGGCGGGAGTCGATACTTCGTCTCTTTCATCGACGACTATACGCGGCACATGTGGATCTACCTCATTGAGAAGAAGGGTGAAGTCTTCGACTGTTTCTGGAACCTCAAGAGTTTCGTTGAAACGGAAACAGGAAGACAGATCAAGTGCTTGCGGTCGGATGGCGGAAAAGAGTACTTTTCCGGTCAATTCAACAGGTATCTACAACAGATGGGAATTCGACACAAATTCAGTTGCAGATATACGCCGGAGCAAAATGGCGTGGCCGAAAGGAAAAATCGGTCGGTTGTGGAAGTGGCATGGGCAATGCTGGAGGAGAAGAGCTTGCCCAAGTTCTATTGGGCCGAGGTTGTACGAACCGTGGTGTACATTCAATATCGGATCGGAGAAGAAGTGTTGGCGCATGAGCTGTATTTCGGAAGAAAGCCGAATGTGCGACACTTGAGAGTTTTCGGTAGCATTGCGTATGTGCATGTGCCGAAGGAGAAACGGAGGAAGCTAGACGCGGAAGCCGAGAAGTGTATCTTGGTCGGCTATTCAGACGAGCAGAAGGGTTATAAGTGTTATAAACCACGCACCAAACAAGCGCGCCTTTATGACGTTGTGTTTGACGAGTCCGCGTCTTGGTACTTGCCTCCGACTCCGGACCTCACCTCCAATCCGAGTTTTGACGATGAGGTCAACAAGGCCGAGATGCCTCCGGATGAGCCTGAAATTGGGACACGCGAAGAGAGTCTGATTTCGTTTCAGTTAAGCGAGCCAAATTGAAAACTGAGTCGGTTCGACCAGTCCGATGAAGAGCTGGCGAGTAGTGGAGACTCAGTCGTGCATTCCCCGCGCAGGAAGCCGAGGAGACAGCTTACGCGCAAGGAAAAAGGGAAGAAGAAGGTGTCGGATTACAACCCTAATAGGAACGAGTCGGATCTAAGCGAGTCCGACTCCGAGGGAAGTGATGACGGGTCTTCGAGAGCGAAGTCCGTGTCGGCCAAGAAAGCCTCAACATCGGCTAAGGAGCAATTATGCCGATCTACCCACTAGAAGAACCCTGTTGTGCGGTTTGGTTACGAGTACATGGTGCATCACTATGCATACACGACCCATGTAGCGGAAGTGCGTGAGCCAAAGAGCTACGCAGAAGCGGTGAAAGATGCGAACTGGCGTGCCGCAATGGAGGAAGAGATGCGCGCATTATCGAAGAATGAAACCTGGGACCTAGTTGACGCACCGAAGGGTGTAAAGCGATTGGATGCAGATGGGTGTATAAGGTGAAATACAACATCGATGACTCTGTCAACCGCTACAAGGCCCGTTTAGTAGCGAAAGGCTACGCGCAGAAACACGGCGTGGACTATGACGAGACCTTCACGCCTATCACAAAGATGACTACCGTGATGCTTACCTCCGCTCCTTTCACGCTCTCGTCCCTGTTCTTCCTTTGATCAACCAGCGTCATTACGCGTTGAATATGCTCTTCAAGTTCGGGATGGCAAACTGTAAGCCCATCTCGACCCCTCTGGATAGAAATGTAAAGCTTCGCAAAGATTCGGGAAAGGCGTGCGACCCGACACAATTCCAACAGATTGTTGGAATCCTCATCTATTTGATGATCACTCGGCCGGACCTCAATTACCCGGTCGGCATGATCAGTCAATTCATGTCGTAGCCTACGGCCGAACACTTTCAGTGTGTGTAACGGATACTGCGTTATGTCAACGGCACGAAAGACATGGCGTTGTTTTATCGGGCAGGCATAGCCGAACAGTTAGTCGGTTACACGGATGTTGATTGGGCCGGAAACGCCCACAATCATCGATCCACATCTGGATACGCATTCTCATTGGGAAGTGTGGCGATCGCATGGAGCAGCAAGAAGCAACCGACAGTAGCACTGTCGAGCACGGAGGCCGAATATCGAGGGGCGACTATCGCTACGTGCGAAGTCATTTGGTTGAAACGGCTATTATGGGATCTGCAAGTAGAGGTGTCTAATCCGACAACGATCCATTGTGACAACCTTAGCAGTATCCACCTTGCGAAGAACGTCGTTTTCCATGCCCAAACCAAGCACATTGAGGTGCATTACCATTTTGTCCGCGAGCGGGTCCTTTCAAGTGAAGTTGAATTGGTGCATGTTTCGACTGATCGGCAGATTGCCGACATCTTCACAAAACCTCTTGGTCTCGACAAGTTACGGCATTTCTAGGGTGCGCTTGGGTTGCGTCACCTCGACACGCCGAACTTGAGCGGGAGAAAGGAAGAACAGGGACAAGAGCGTGAAAGGAGCGGAGGTAAGCATCACGGCGGAAGTGACCGTGATGCGGAGTCGGATGGAGAATTTGACTTCGAACCGGCTGAAGAAGCCGAAGACGGAAGCAAGGGTCATAAGCATAAGAAGGAACCGAGGACAACCGAAACAGGGGTAGATAAGGCCAAGACTAAGACTTGCTCGGATGTTGTCAGGGGCCTAAAGACCGAAGAAGATTTGGAGACAACCAACTCGGACGAGAGCGAAAACCGATCGGAGGAAGCCGAGTCGGTTCAAATGATTGATTCAGATACGCTGAATCAACCAAAGGCCAAGCGGAAGAGAAGGCAACAGAAGAGGCGCCAGCACCGCAACACCAAGGAAGCTGAGAAGGGCTGTGTGAGCAGACAAGTTGACCATAAGGGTCGAGGCGCGCGGAATCAAACAGATCGAGGAGCGCGAGCAAGGCGTGAAGCCAGAAGGAACCGGAGCGTAGATCAGGAAGAGCAGATGGAACCTCAAGTTGAGCTTGAGGGGGAGTGTTGAAATACAAGCTCAACATTGGCCGGATCGGTTGTGCAAGCCGAGAACCGGATAGATTGGGATCAATCGGTTAGGCCGGACCGGTGCGTAAACCGGGTGCGTAAACTAGTGCGTAGATCGGTATGCAACAAGAAGTCGTAGCGGTGCGTAAACCGCGAGGCCGTTGGAAAGATATTCTGCGTAGGAATATATTTTGGGAGTTAGTGTAGAGCTCACTTATGAGCATTGAAGTACGTGTCAGTACTTCTGTTAGTCCGTAGGGACTTGTATAAAAGTGCTCACTGAGCACATCCTATGTACAGATTGAGTATTATTTTTGAATTGAGTTCTATGTGCTCTCTCTCTCTGTCTCTTCCGCGTACTGTGTATATTCAAGCTCTCCATTAAACCTGCGTCTCTGTGTTTGGGTTTCTATTGCTTCCGTACGTTATTCTTTTTACAATTTTCTTGTGATTGTCATCTACCCACTCACACTTTACTCTCATTTTTTTACCATTACTTTTCATGTTTAAAGTAATTACGTGCATTTACCTATGTTATAACGCTTCCATGTAAACTATTTTTTCATATTGAGTGGGCATCATGCCGCTTTTTGAACCATTTTTTCCAATGGGTCATCTAGGTTTAACTCATGTAATCGAGCCTTAGAACTCGATTAAAAACACACGAGTTCCCTATTGATATTTTACTCATAAATTTGAGTACTACATCTTTGCGAACACCACAACCACCATTTGTATTCATTTGTGGCTTATGTCACAATTGTGCAAATTACAATCACCATATTGGGATGGATATGTGCATACCTCGCACCATCCATTTATTTGTGGCATTTTTGTTTAGTAGGTAACACATGGTTTTTTGAACCTTGTTTTCATCACTTCTTGACTCTTATATGTAGTGACTTTTTTTTCTCCTTTTTTTCATCCATTTGCTTGTTACTCGCAAGACTAGCATATTACTTGCGAGTGCACTTATTTTTGCACGTAATACACTTTCTCGACCATATCAATACATGTTAGGTTGGCATTTTAATATAAGGCTAACTAGGAAATTACATTGATATTAGAACTATGGTTGAGCCTCAGGGAGCCGCCATGATTATTCAAGATAGAGATCCGAGAAAGACATCTTAGCTATGTTTTCTCCCATGGTTTTTAAAACACCATAGTGTTACCATAGTTATCGGATCTTGAATCACATCTCATATGTCTAGAGGGGTAAAGATGTGAGATGCTTTCTTGGATAAAGTTCTTCTAATCAAAATTTCAAGCATTGATTTTGCTTGTGTATTTTTTGAACCTCCTTATTTATATTGCGTACACACATCTTGCATCATTGAACAAGTTTTGAACATTGTTGGAGCGATCTCTTCGACCGAGACCTTTCAACTCCAATCCGCATCTCGCACACAAGCTGAGATCACTATTGAGCAATTGCTCACTACTACCTTGAATCAATTGGCCGAAATGCGGCAAGCCAATATGGATTTGGAAAAGAAATTCCAAGAATTGACTATTGAGTCCAACAAAGAAGGTGAACCTTCTTTCGTAGTCACACCATTCAAGGGAGATAAGAAAGAAAGAACTGAGGAGGTCATTAACACTTGGCTTGGTCGTTGGGAGCCTCACTTTGAGCTCCATCCCAAGCCCGATGTTATAAAATTTGGTTATGTCAGTTGTGAGTTAGGTGGTCGAGTTCCTGTTTGGTGGCACGGCGCCTAAGGACTAAAAAGAACTTACCCACAACTTGGGAAGGTTTCGTTGATGTTTTTAAGAAACAGTTCTTGCAGCCACCTTCTCAAACCGAACAAGCGCAACACTTGCTCACGTTGTCGAGTAAGACATTTACCTCTCTCGAGGATTATGTGCATCATGCTCGGACCTAGATCCAAAAATTTGGACTTACGGATGAGAAATGGTTTGTCGCTTGTTTTTTGAATGGTATTCCCAATGGGGATTACCATTGGATTGTCCATGACAAGGATCCCACAACTTTCGAGGAAGCCGTCAACATTGAACTTCTGTACTATACTATTACGAAAGCGCTCCGGCTCTTCTTTGTGCACAACGGATCGTGATGTGTTGGATCGTTTAGTGTGCTCAAGACAGAAAAAGAAAGGGGAAGGAGACTTACCTCTATCGCAACCCAAAAGCTTCTATTTCATTTACACAGAGAGAACCTCTCTCGTATGTTTTCTTCTTCTCTTCTTACAACTCCTCTCATACTTTTTTTACCTAAGTTATAAGTGACTTACATATATAGCTAATTAGCTGTGAATAGCTAAATAGTTGTTTTACTTATATGTCCACTAGTAGCTAATTTCCTAATAGCTACTTTAGAATATCTCATTTTCCAATGAGCATCACATGCTTTTGTTGAGCTTGTTTCTTAACACTCCCCCTCAAGCTCAACTGAGCCTTTCTTGAGGTCATCTTCAATCTTCTTTTCTTCATGCTTTTCAGTTATCATACCAATGCTTATAACTTCCATCATGTCTCAAAACTGTCTATGTTTTTCTATGCTCAGTCCCTTCGTAAGAATATCAGCCACTTGTTGATTTGTGCTTACATACAACAGATTCACTTCTCCATCAATCACTTTTTCTCTAACAAAGTGATAATGCACTTCAATGTGTTTTGTTCTTGCATGGAACACTGGGTTTTTTGTGAGTTGAATGTTGCTCATATTGTCACACCAAATTGTGACTGCACCATCTATATACTCTCCCAAATCAGCAAGCAATCTTCTTATCCATACTTCTTCAGAAGTAGCTATTGCAGCTCCTCTATATTCAGGTTCAGTACTTGATAATGCAACAATAGCTTGTTTCTTGCTATTCCATGAAATAGCTGCACTTCCCAATGTAAACATATATCCACTTGTGGATCTTCTATTAGTTTGGCTTCCAACCCAATCAACATCTATATATCCTTCCAGCTTTATGTCTAGATTAGCCCTGTAAAACAGTCCATAGTTCTGAATAGCTTTTACATATCTCAAGATACTTCTAATGCAGTCCAAATGTGGCTTTGTTGGCTGTAGCATAAACTGGTTGACTAATCCAACAACATAACTCAAATCATGTCTGGTTATAGTCAAATATATGAGGCCGCCCACCATAGACCTGTACATGTTTACATCTTCTATTTTGGCTCCCAAATCAACCCTCAATTTGCAATTCTTATCTAGTGGTACAATAGGTTTGCATCCAAGCATACCATACTTCTTCAACATAGTTGTTGCATACTGTTTTTGCAACATATATATACCGCTTTCAGATCTAATCATCTCAATACCAAGAAAGTGTCTCAACTCTCCCAAATCCTTCATATAAAATTGCATTTCCAGATTTTTCTTTAGCTTATTTATTTCATCCATAAAATCACCTCTGATGATTAAATCATCAACATAAATCAAAATCACAACAATGCAATCATTCATTTTCTTTATATACAATGATGGATCAACCTTTGATATTTTGAAGGAAAATTTTTTCAAAGATTCTAAAAGTTCTTTGTGTCATGCTCTCGGTGCTTGTTTCAGTCCATAGAGAGCCTTTTTCAGCTTACAAACATATTCTGGATGCTTCTTATCTTGAAATCCTGGTGGTTGACACATGTATACTTCCTCTTCCAAGTTACCATGTAAAAAAGCATTTTTTACATCCATGTGGTGCAGAACCCATCTTTTGGCTACACTTATAGTAAGTAGTGTCCTCAAGGTTGCCATTTTTGCAACCGGTGCAAATGTTTCATCATAATCAATTCCTTGCATCTGGGCATATCCCTTTGCCACAAGTCTTGATTTATGTCTACTTACATTCCCATTAGAATCATGCTTTGTTTTGTAGATCCATTTGCAACCTACAACATTTTTTCCTTTTGGTAACTTTACTAAATCCCATGTTTTATTTTCAGCCAATGCATCTATTTCTTCTTGCATTGCATTCACCCATTTCTTATCAGATTTTTCTTCATCAAAACTATTTGGATCAAGAATCTGTACCACTTTAGACATATATGCATAATGCATAGCCATGTTTGTATCATAACCAAATCTTTCAACAAACTTTTTCTCTCTCTCTGATTTTCTCAATTTCTTATTTGCATCTTTCATTGCCTTCTCAATACCAAGGATTTTCAAGGCTCGTATACCCAGCTCATCATCCAATGATGTATCTGAATCTACATCTTCCATGTTTCTAGATCCTTCATCAAACATTTCATATTTTGGCATCTTTTGTTTTCCTTTTTTATCATCATATTTTTTTTGTCTTGCCTTCTTTCCACTCCAAGCATTTGATTCAGATTTACTACTAGATTTTTCAAATGGTCCAGTACATTCTATTGATGTTGAACTTTGTTGTCCAACATTGCTTCCATTTCCATGGTTATCACTTCCATTTTCAGATTTGTTCCTATCTTCATTTTCATTGTCTTCGTCAGTTTCTACATTTTCTTTTGAGTTGTATCAACTGCCCAACTCATCAAATATTATATCACGGCTCACTACAATCTTTTTTTTCAACGGGTTATAACATCTATACCCTTTTTGCTCTATTGAATCTCCAACAAGAACACATTTTTAAGCTTTTGGATCAAGCTTACTTCTTACTTCAGTAGGTACATGGACATAGGCAAGGCATCCAAACACTTTTAAGTGTCCTAAACTAGGTTTCCTTCCATAGAAGCATTCTTCAGGAGTTACTTCATGTACTCTAGATGTTATACATCTATTTAGAATAAAGTTTGTTGTGTTTACAGCTTCTGCCCAGTAATACAATGGCATATTTTTTTCGGTCATCAAGGTCCTTGCTATGTTCACCAAAGTTCTGTTTTTTCTCTCAACCACTCCATTTTGTTGTGGAGTATATCTACATGTGAACTATCTCCTTATTCCTTGATTGCATAGAAAATTAGAAAATTCATTTGAGAAGTATTCTCCTCCTCCATCATATCTTAAACATGTTGTTCTAGTTTCAGCCTACTTTTCTACCATGCATTTAAACTTACGAAAGAAATCAAATACTTCACTTTTCTCTTTCATGAAGTAAACCCATGTTTTCCTTGAGCAATCATCAATAAATGCTACATAAAACCTACAACCACCAATTGACGCATTTTTTGTTGGTTCCCATACATCTGTATGTACCAAATCCAACAAATTTTTGCTTACATGTCTTTCATGAGGGAAAGGTAACCTATTTTGCTTTCCAGATTGGCATGCTTCACATATTTTGTTCATCTCACAGTCTTTCAACTTAGGAAGTCCAGTCATTGCATTTTCCTAAACATATATTTTCAAGGTTTGCATACTTATGTGACCAATTCTTTTATGCCACATCTCCACATCTGAGATTACATTCATTCCTTCTACAAACATGGTTGTAATCTTTTTAGGCATATCCACATCTAACACAAACATTCTTCCTTGTCGTTTTCCTTTTGCAATAAGCTTTCCATGTTTCTCTATAAAGCATTCACTTTGCTTAAACTTAACTTGAATTCCTTGCTCTACTATCTATTCAACAGAAATCAAATTTTTTGCAAGGTTTGGCACATGCATAACATTCAACTTATACTTTGTTTTCCCTTTTTCTTCCCACAATGGCATATCTCCAACATGCTTGATTGTATGAGTGGTATTATCACCTGTCTGTACATAACCAAGAATCTCTGATTCTCTTAGACTTTCAAACCAATTTGGATGTCCAATCATATGATTAGATGCCCCAAAAACTACATACCACATATACTCTTCATTGCATCTTTGTGAACATTTGTCTCATGTTGTATCATAAATGCACCTTCTTTATCACAGTTTTCACTAGTTGAAGCATAGTTATTTTGCTATCTCTTCCCTCTTTTTTCATCATTTTGCTTTTTATAGCATTCAGCATGTGTATGGCCTGGTTTTCCACAATACCAACAATCATCATCATTCAAAAAAGTTTGTTTACCTCTACCTCGATTGTTCCCCCTACCTCTGATGTTGTTTCTTCCACTTGTAGCTTGGTGTCCTCTTCCTTGATAATTATTGTTGGTTCTAGCTGAACCAAATCTTCCATGGCCTCTTCCAACACTATTGTAGAGGGCTTGCCCCTCAATCTCGGAGTTTCCTTTGTGTACATCATCCATCCATCTGATTTCTTTCTTCCACTACAAGCATCGAAACTAGATCTGGAAAACTTGGGATCCTATCCCTTGTGAGAATAGATGTTTTAAAGCTTTTATATTGAGGTTCTAAGCCTCTTAAGCATATTTCCACCTTATCATCATCTTCTACCTTTACATTAATAGAAGCAAGTGGTTCACATATGCTCTTTATTTTCAAAGCATACTCATTAACTGGCATCTTACCGTTTTCCAAGGTATTTAGCTTAGTCTTCAACTAAAGCTTTCTAGCCTTTGTGTTTACTACAAGTAGTTGTATCAAACTGTCCAAAGATTCTTTTGGAAGCAAAGGATCTGGTATGTGTCCAAGCATTGAATCTGAGATGCTAAGTGACAACCAATGCAATACTTTCCTTGCCCCTTGATTCCATTCCTTAAATGCTTTAATCTGTGCAAAGTTGCATTTTCTTCAGAGATCTCTGGAACCTCTTCTAGGTCTCCTTCAATGTAATCCCAGTATCTTTTATCCATCTAGAAATTTGTCATTGTGAATTTCCACCTAGGGAAATTGTTTTTGTCCAACTTTTCTATGACTATTTGGCTTGCATTCTCTCTTTCAAATTAGGGCTTTTGCTACGATTAACTTCACAGACAACTCTCTGATTGAGACCAACAACCAGAAGCAAACTTCTCAGATTTGTACTGTTCCTCTTTACGAGCAACTCTACTCTGATACCATGTTACGAAGGCACCCCGAATCTTCTTTGTGCACAAGGAATCATGATGTGCTGGATCGTTTAGTGTGCGCAAGACAGAAAAAGAAGGGGGAAGGAGACTTACCCCTGTCGCAACCCAAAAGCTTCGATTTCATTTACACAGAGAGAACCTCTCTCGTATGTTTTCTTCTTCTCTTCTTACAACTCCTCTCGTACTTTTTTTACCTAAGTTATAAGTGACTTACATATGCAACTAATTAGTTGTGACTAGCTAATTAGTTGTGAATAGCTAAATAGTTGTTTTACTTATATGTCCACTAGTAGCTAATTTCCTAATAGCTACTTTAGAAGATCTCATTTTCTAATGAGGATCACATGCTTTTGTTGAGCTTGTTTCTTAACACATAGGAATTCCAAGAAAGACCACAATAAACTTAAGTTCGCCAAAACTCCGAATGTCAAGTTCATTGGGAAACGTAAGCAATCCAATGACACTCTTGACTACGACTCAAAGAAACCGAACCTCTTCTATGCATATTACAAGAATCGGGGCCACAAAGGATACCTATCATCGTCTTGAGATGAAGTCAATGAATAACCCTCCTCCAGACAAATTTACGAGTCACACAAGTGAGTCTTTTGATGTTATTGAAGTTCATGTGAATCCACTTTTCCTTCACATTTACTTGAACCTAATGATTTACTCCGAGCAGTCGGGTATATCAATGGAACACAAGCACATTTCTTGTTTGATTTTGGTAGTTCTCACAATTTTCTTAATGATCACTTGGTGCAACAAATGCAACTCCACATAAACGCAAGTGATCATATCTATCAAGTTCACATGGCAAATGGAGGCGTTCAATACATCAATGGCATTGTTTATCAACTGCCAATTCAAATAGATACCTATCTGGAGAAGCTTGACTTTCATGTTATGAAACTACAATCCGTAGATGTTATTTTAGGATACCCACGGTTTTTTAATAAAAACCCTTCTTTGTCCATTGATTGGGTTAATCACTCGATCACATTTGAACTTAATAATTGTAAACATTTTATTCAATGTTCCAAACTTCCTTCTCGTTCACTTTTGTCTTATAAATCTTTAAGTGAGTATTCTATTTCATCAATTTATTCGTGTGTAATTGATCCAACAATTCAATTTTATTATTTTAAACTTGAAGCCACGCAATTACTCGACTCTATTTTAGATGATTTTCAAGACATGTTTCATAATGAATTGTTGCTTACTTTACCACCACAATGTAATGTGGACCATCAGATTGAACCCATTCCCGATGCTACTCCTGTGAGCATTCCACCTTATTGACTTAGTCGATTAGAAGAAGATGAGATCGCTAAAGAACTTAAGGAATACTTCAGTATGGGCCACATTAGGTATAGTAAATCACCTTGGGGTGCGCCAATTCTTTTAGTTAAGAAGAAGGAAGGTTCATAGCAAATGTGTATTAACTATCGCCGTTTGAATAGACTAACAATTAAAAATGCATATCCGTTACCTCGTGCTGATGATTTGATTGATCGTTTGCATGGGGTCCGATATTTTACGAAAATTGACTTACGAACCAATTATCATCAAATTCGCATTGTCGAGGACTCAATGCTTACAATGTAAGATTAATAAGTCGGAATGACTTAAAGTTGCTAGTCTTTTACATCCTTTAGATATTCCCAACAACAAATGGGAAAGTATCTCGATGGATTTTATTGTTAGTTTACCTCATACACAAAGGGGTCAAGATGCCATTTGGGTTGTCGTTGACCGACTAACAAAATTGGCTAGATTTATTCCTACCAAAACCACAGTAACCGCTCAACAATTGGCTTATCAATTTGTTGATGAGTTATTTCATTTTTATGGATTACTGATGGATATTGTTAGTGATAGAGATTCCAAGTTTACTAGTGACTTTTGGACTCAAGTCTTTAAGAAACTAGAAACTACGTTGAGCATGAGTTCCACAGATCATCCACAATCTGATGGACAAATTGAACGAGTTAATCAAATTATTGAGGACATGATTTGAGTTTATGTAGCAAAAACCCCTTCTAAGTGGGAGCAATACCTTCCTATCTTAGAACTTGCCTATAATAGCTCTAAACATACATCCACAAGATATAGTCCTTTTATGTTGATGTATGGTTTTCAACCACATGCCCTAGTCGATGTCGTGACACATTAGACAGTACACACAATTTTTTGCAAGACATGAACCAAATGTTGCATATTGGTATTCATCCCGTTTTTCACATCAGCTGTCTAAAACCATTTTTAGGCTCTAGTGATAACACCATCACAATCCAAGATCTTGTAACATTAGAGGATTTTTCTTACAAACCTCATGTTGTTGACCAAAATCTTGATTCTCATACTAAACGTTTATGTTCTAAAGAGATTCAGCTATTCAAGATCAAATGGATGGATAAACCTATTGATGATGCCACATGGGAACGCGAGCATACTCTTAAGGCATAATTTCCTCATTTTATATTGCAAGAGTGCAATCTTTTGAAGTAGGGGAGTATGTTATGCACACATAACGTAGGTGAGAGTAGGTCACTAATATTTACATAAGTGAAGGGTATGTTCACTAATGTTAAAGAGAGGACCAATGTGATTGGATAGAAGGAATGATAGGTGCATGCACTATCATGATTTGGACAACCAATGAATGGAGAACCTTTTAGAAAGGCACATCTATTCAAGGGGCCTAGGAAGAGGTATAAATATGAGGCTTAGCTACCCTCATAAGCACATTACATCGGAAGGTTGTTGTCTTAGACACCGGTGGTGCGGGCTAGGATTTTGTCACGATGATCGTATTTATCGCTTTCAAGGTATTAGTCATCCTAATATCCGGCGGTATGGGACGTCGGTGGTAAGTTGGCTATGTCTAGATCATAGCACCGGGATGGTCGGGTGGAATGGGTTCTTCTATCCAATCTGTTTTCTTTCTTTTTACTTTATTTTGGTCTATTGAAGGTAAAACTTTTTTTAAAGATAAAAAAGTTAATAACATTGCAAATATCACATTACTTTCTTAATAGCCATATGCATTTTTTCATAAATTCTAGTAACAAACATCCAAAATGCATAATCTTCATAATCTGATAAGGCTTACATTACTTTGCTCAAAGCATGTTGTAGAGAAAGGCTCTTCATCATGCTAATCATATATATACCCATATGGTCCTTCAAAGTTCATAATGTTGATATGGATGCATACATGGGTCAACACATGGTGAAGACATCAGTAGCATGTGGGGATGTAAACCATGCATACGAGATATCCACAAAGTTATCATGTCGGAATGATTTCACATGGACATTCATTATATCTACATGTATAGAGAACCAAGAAGGACAATTTGCCCTTGAAGCTTATCAATCTATGATTGACGATGGTGTTCAACCAACCCATTATACATTTGTTTGCCTCTTCAAAGCTTCTGCTACCATAGATTCTGTTGAGGAAGGAAAGAAGATACATGAACATGCTCGCCAAAATGGTTATTGCTCTAGTGTTCAAGTGGGCTCTTCCATAATTAGTACGCATAGTGTTACCCGTTCCTTTGGGTGACACCTTCGATAGACCTGAGGTTATCGGTAGCAAAGGATGTGTTACGTGAAGGCTCGTAAACAGAGGCGTCGTGAGGTAGAAAATAATCCGAGATGGAACACTAGTGAGATCTTGATAAGTGTGGACGGCGCTTAATTCAGAAACATGAGAGAAAACACAGACTCATGGAGCAAGATGGGCACAATAACAGATATGTATTAATGCGACAGCAAAAGGGTTATAGAGCGCGGCCTACGGCCGGTGACCTTACAATAGTATCTAATTACGATGGAATTTGCTAGTGCTTCCGCCTATACTTTTTATCCCCCTCTCTAAGGTACTCGACCTTGTTTAAATAACGTTTCCCCTAATACACAGCCGAGCCGTCGGTGGCCCGTGATACTCGGACTCGGCGCTCACTGGCGTTCTTTCCTACTCAGTTACACTACCGCCGTTTGCTAATTTCCTAATTTACATTTCTGTCCTCTAGACAACACCTGGCACGCCCGTGGGACAGGACCTTGTCCGTCGGACCCACGACTTACAAAATACTAACAACATTACAAAAATTGCCTTTTAGGCGTGATCCTCGTTTCATTCCTCTTCTAAGATGTCGAGGATGTTTTCGGGGTCCGGGGTGGTGGCAGGGTGGTCTGGTTGGACTGTCGGTGCGGGGGGTTGAGTTTGGTCCGGGGGTGTCATATCCTCTCGGGCGTCCGCCTCAGGTGCAGCCGATTCGTCTGGTGGTGGTGTGGGTTCGAGGGGGCTGACCTCTACTTCGACTAGATTTGGTACCGTGTGGGCGTCCTCGGGAGGTCTGTTGGCCGGGGCGAGTTCCTTCTGTGCCGTGTCCGTGATCTCCTCGCTGGGAGGTTCTTCCTTCTAATCTGTGGCCGTTGGAGGGTTGGTTGGGATGGCTGCGAGCCGTTCTCGTTCGAGGGGTTCTGCTTCCAAGCGAAACAACATCTGATCGTCATTGAAGTCTTCCAGCATTTGCTTGATTGCTGCGGTGTGAGATTTCGCCAAGGACTGGTAATCCTCGGTTAAATCTGCACGGAGGTTTTGTATGCTGCCCTTCGTCCATTTTGTAAAAGCCGCGGCCCTCCTTCCGTCGATTCTCGGCGTCGGCTTAAAATATGCAATTCGGCAGCTTGGGCTGCCCATTCTTCTCCTACGCGACTTAATGTTTCCTTGACCTTTTTGGTGAGGTGTTGGCGCTATTTCTCGATCAGTATTCTGATGGGTGTCTCATCCATGCCGGGCTGTGCTCGGACGGCTGCCAATTCCTCTTTTAAGTCGTTGACCTCGGCCTGAAGCTTCTTTGCGAGTAGTTCATAGGTGGCTTGAGTGTTCTTTGCGTCCGTGGTTACGAGCTGGATAGACTGCTCGTAATGCTTGGTGAGCTCTTCGGTAGCTTTCTCCCATTCTTTTTGACACGCGGCCCGGACTTGTTCCCGTTCGACGATTCTCTCTTCTTGTAGGGCGAGGTAGGAATCAGATAATTCGTCTTTTTGCTCCGAAAGTAGCTTGCATTTGATGAAAAACTCGTCAACCATTTCTTTAAGGGTCGTACGCTGACTCTGCAGCTCGGCATTCTCCGTGATCATTCTCTCCTCCCGTTGGCGATTTCTTTCCTCCTGCCGGTGGTTCCAGTCTTTCGCATTGTTGAGCGCGGCCTGTAGGTCTAGGACCTCCTTCTCTTTCTCTGCCACTGTGGCTGCGTATTCCTCCAGCTTGCTTTTGAGTTCTGCTTCTTTGCCTGC
>NW_028230851.1:0-27026 GCF_043228905.1 Azolla caroliniana | reverse complement strand
AAGCATCTAAATGTCCTTGTGGTCTGGTCTGTCTACAGTGCCGGAAACCTAAATATGTATATCTGCTGAGGATGTTCTTGAACTGCTCATTCTCCTTATGTGATTACATACCTCATCTAGATAAAGATTGAAGAGAGTCGGTGATAGTGGGCATTGTTGTTTCACTCTAATCAAGCTAGTCATGACCTCCAACACCCCATTGCATAAACTTTTCCTAACATTGATTTGTAATGCATGGATTCTCTATTGCAAATCTACTAGGGATCCAAGGGTTTCTGGAAAATGCATGAGACAAGTGTGCAGTAGAATGTTGAAGGGTGTCTGGAAATCCAAAAAGCCACAATAGATTCTCCTTTATGGGTTCTTCCTTCCTGAAAAAGAGCTTTAAGGGTTAATATGTGATTCAAACTGGTCAAAACCTTTTGGACAGCTGCCTGTCTAGCTGAACTGTGGCAATTTCTCTCTACTCATATACTCAATTAGAATTCAGCCATATAATTTGGAATCAAGTAATGACCAATCATGATTTTCCTAATACTATCATGGGATCTCTGGTTTTTGAGATTGGTTCAATAGTATGTTCTGTCCAGTTAGCAGGAAAACATTCACAAATACCTCTATTATACATGTGTCCAAGAAGTGGGACCTAGGTTTCACAGGCGTAGATAAAATACTACCTACAGTCCATCATCAACATGGGCCTTTTCAAATTGTAATCAATTGATGGCATTTCTCAACTTTCGTGGAATGAAAAAGTGGAAAAATGAGGGAAAAGCCATGTGGATGGGTGCAATGACTTTTACAACCCTTGTGTGACTTCCTTTGGGAGGCAAAAAGATACAAATCAGGCCAGCCACTGTATGCTTCAAAACCATACTAATCAATTGGCTCCTGCTAAATTTGATCTATAGCATGCCGAGTCCTGTTCTTAGCATATGTATCCTTTCTGCATCCATCCTCCACCTTCAGGTTAGATATGCATGATCTGCTGCTAAGCCAATACGTCAACTAGAGATAGTGAAAGTGAACTCTTTTATCACAAGCAAGAGGATTGGAGATCCCATTAAGGAATTGGTTGTGCTTGCACCTCCTCCCTTTGGGGTTCAAACACATCAAAGCACTTGGTGTTGACGATTATCACAAGCCATTGTATATCACTAATCCATGAGCACTACCCACAGCAAGAAAGTGTTTGCCACACTCTGTTACTTTCTTCATATTTTGAGTTTTTCGCTTTAGGCTAACTTCTTTTGCAAAATTTCTCTATACATGACCTTGTTTGTGTCCAACAACATTGTTACATCCTCCAAACATGTGTAGTGAAGTTCTTAGTATGTGTACTTTAGTCTCCTAACAGTATTGTTTACCCCTTTTTTGGTAAATCTTTCAGTATCATTGTATTAGCCAGGCGATGGAATGTGAGATATACATGTAGATGATTTGCCTACTAAGAAAAAGATACAACAGCCTCTTTAACGTCATAGACACTATTAGATCAAAGACAAGCTGGTAGTATTCATATTAGGGACCCACAGACATTTGGACAAAGTTACTCTTGACATGGCCCATTACCTCAGAAAAGGGTTAGCACAGCTCAATATAAGAACAATAAGCAATGGAATGTGAAATGTATATGTAGATAGATTAGCCTACCAATATATCCTCATCCATAAACAACCCAACTTCATAGAGCTTATTAGAGTAAATACAAGCTGGACATATTCCTAATAGGGCCTCGTAGACATTCAGACAAAGCTACTCTTAAGAGCCCATTATCTCGAACGGGAGCTCTTTGAAAAGAGCACTCCTTCAAGAAGACTTGTGTGAGACAGGTTGCTCATTTCTGTTTCTTTTGTTCATCAAAGTACAAGCAACACAATGTACCATCGAAAAGTACCTTTATATCCTTCTTTACAAGAATAACTTCTGGTAGTGATAATATGATATTGAGACACAAATTTTCTGCGAGTCGGAAAAATCGATGCTCTCCTCGTTTCCCTTTCATAGTAATTATGATTTTAGCAATATCATAAAACAATTGCTTCACTTTGCCATGGTACCTGCAATGTCAAAATATGATGCTTTATGTGGGGCAGTTGGCAAAAAGTAAATGCACCAATACAGATAATTACATATTCTTTTTTGAAGAGCCAGCTAAATAAAAACAATATGCCACAGCCTTTTAGTGGAAAAAGCACAAAAACAAAGTAAAAATTGTTAAGAGGCATTTATAGCAAGGAGTTGAGGTACTACAACAACCAATGAATCAGGGGTATTTATTGCCATATTAGCTGGTAGCATACTTGCCTTCATTTTGGGGAGTTAGCTGTGGACCTATACCCATCCATTTATGGAGGCCTATAGCCAGGCAATATCACTAGTTGGAGCCTATTTAAAGGCTTTTTCCCTGTTCGTTTACCTGTCCAGCTTTCACCCATCTAGTTTTAGCCAGCCTCTCTTTTGTATGCTCATTTGAGTTTGTTTCCTGTAGCTCTTATGTGTCTCCCACTACCCACACAGGTATCAATGCTTGCAGTCTTTTCTCTCAGTTTAAATTTGCAAAGATCATTCTCTTTTATGTATAGTGTGTGCTTTTTGTTTCTGCCATAATTTCTAATAATAAAAACAAGTTACTGGCTGTGACTTGTTCAAAACACGACCAGCAGAATTAAAAGCTCAATATTTATAGATAGGCGAAGGGTCTTCCAAGATTACCAATAAATCACCCCCCCACCCACATACACATGTTGGAGGGTGGCAGCTCCAGACCTGCACTCTCTTTCATCTTTATTATCTCTATTCTACATTCTCTCTCTTCCTAGATTCTTCTCTGTCTAGAATCTAGGACTCTTTAAATGCCTTCTCTCTCTTAAATCTGCAACGCTTTAAATGCCTTTTCTCTCTTCCACTTTTTCCAAGATATTCCCTCTTATTCCTAGTTTATTGTACCTGTTTGGTAGTACAAGAGTCACTTAACTACCAAACAACCATTTCATCCACTTTCCCCAATTTTGTATAAATAGGCTATACCAGCCTTTTTAGAAAAGACTTTACTTTTGTTGCTACTTACAAAACAAGCTCTACTCTTTGCAACCATTTTTTTTACTGCTGTCTAACAGCCTTCTCACAGCTTGGCTGTGTCTATTTTGTTCTAACAACTGTTCCACTGCTGCTATTAACAGCTTTTCTCACAACACACACCTTATATTATTATTTAATGTCATTCTAGACAGTTAGAACTTTCCACATGAGCATTTCCAATGTTTTCCCATTTTCAGGTACTTATAAGTTCCACCAAGCAAAAGATAGCACCAGAAAACTCTTGAATCGAAATCTCAAATTCATCCATATTTTAAAACCAAAAAATTAGACGAAGACTACCTACCTGTAAAGAGGTAAAAGGCGATAGTTCAGCAATTCAAGAATTGATATGGATGTCCCTGATTTCCCTATTGATTGTTGATATTTGTGCATCATGCCCTGATTTTGAGAATATTGCAACAATTTCACCATGGCAAACAGTCCACAATTTTAACAAGTCAAATATAATAGAGTTCTTACAGTTAGATGACACCGGAAGAGTGTATGTGGAGCAATCAGAAGAAGACGGGCATAAGTTTCCATCATGGCAATACTTGGCAGCATCTGTGTTATCATTCCAGTTGACAGAATAAGCAACTCAACAAACATAGAATTGCAGTCCTGTTTCAGCTAAGCTATTACTAACTATAAACTGACACTGACACAATGATAGACATTGATTCTGTACCTAGCATAAATAGTTGGATTTCTATATTTTGATAGAAATAAATTTCCACAACAGAAACCAGCATAAATGGCCTCACTGCCAATAGCATTACTAAACGAAGAAATAGGCTAATAATTCACCTGACCACCAAATATTTGATCCTCAATCTGCCCTATAAGTCGAGTACAGAAGTGCAAAGAGAGACCTGACAATAAAGGCATGGGCAAAGGTTGTGTTTCTTGCATGACTCTCAATGGGCCTCCGATATCCCGATAGCCACTGGACATCATCCAGTTCATCATAGCATCACAAACAGATTGGCTCATTGTATGTGACACAACCCATATCATTCCCATAGATTTCTCGTCAAGATTAGAATAGTCAAGCAATCGTTCACCTGAAAAAAAGAGATTCAGAATTGTCAACCATTACTAACTAGAAACATTAAGGTATTTCAAACATTATGACAACAAAAATATTTGCATCTAGAAAAAACATTCTAAGCAGCAAATCATTCACTCTATGGCACTGTTATTTCCCTTAAATAGCTCATCTAATGTAAGTGCTATGTTTGTGTAGAAGAATAGGGTGATATGTATGAATATTGGTTCATCATAGAATATGGTTTTCTAAAACCTCCATAACAGATACTTAAATATATTTAATCATCTCATCATCCTGCTATCTGGAGGACAAATATCATGTAGAAAGCACCGAATATCTGAGATCTATTCTCTCTCTTAATTGATGGATTCGCTTTTCAGTGTCAAAAATATATAACACTCTGAAAGTATAGCATTGGATGGCAAACACTCTCTGAAAGTTCATCTATTCATTTAATTTCCTGAACTGTAACTCTGATAGCTATGGATGAGACAATTATATATACGAAATGTTAAAACTTCATGGTAAAAAACACTGATTACACCTTTTAAAACCTGCTTCCACCAGTCTTCAATCTGCTTTCCTTTCTGCTGAATGTCATGCTTCCCAGAAAATTGCTCCATCACACCAGAACGGTTGGATAACCATAACTGTACAAGGTGAGGGCTTCTAACAAAATCTAGCAAGATACTCTCTGGAGAAATGGTACCATTTTGTTCTGAAGCGGATTCCTCTTTCAGGAAGGACAATATTTTCTGGATTGTTTCAACCTGAATTGAGTTGCAAAAACAAGTTACAAATGTTGTATACACGTCCATTGATAAGACAATAAACATCCTAGGAATATGTCTATGTGTTTCAATGTGAGGTGAAAACCTGCAAAATAACAAAGAGAGATGTACAAAGTCTCATGTAGACACTAAAGTTCTTAGAAGCACTCGAAGTAAAGAATTTAAATTTGAAATGGGATCTCCCTGAGTTGTAGACAGTCAAAAAGAGATTGTCTGAGGAATAGGCCATCTCTACTCATCCCTTCATGAACGTGATAATTTTCACATAAAAAAAACTGTACTATTAACAATGAATAAGTTGGACCCTTGAGTCAGCAAAATAATGCCCCCTGAAAGTAAATAACTCCATTTGGTTTGTGTATGATATGCTCTTATCATGTCCATAGCCCACTGATGGGAGGGCAGCGTGCATTACCATTTATTTCAAGCGAAAATGTGAGTGTAAACTGTGAAGGCTGAATTAAAGGTAAATCCAATGGTTTAAGGGTAGGATAATTCCACCATATGACTTGGAACAAATCAATAAGGACCTTAAGGACCTATTCAAATTAGCTTTAGAAGTGATACTTAAGGTTATGCCTATAACATGCATGCCGCAGATGTGAGATCATCCCAATAACAGCCCTAAGACTAGCATTTAAGAGGGCTAGCCAAATGCTTAATAGGGGGATGGGTAAGAAGAAGGAAATACAAAGAGAAGCTCAAGAAGAAGCCGCGTAGCAGCGGCAACTGCCAAGAGGATGGGCATTCTCTTCAATAGTAATTTGTTTTTATCTTCCCATATAATTTTCCTTAAGGACCTATTCAAATTCGCTTTAGAAGTGGTCCTTAAGATTATGCCTATAACATGCATGCCGCAGACATGAGATTGTCCCAATAACAGCCCCAAGCCTAGTATTTAAAAGGGGTCGCCAAATGCTTAATAGGGGGATGGGTAAGAAGAAGGAAATACAAAGAGAAGCTCAAAAAGAAGCCACATAGCAGCAGTAATTGCCACGACGATGGACATTCCTTCAATAGTAATCTGTTTTTATCTTCGATACAATTTTCCTTAAGGGAGCTACAAAGGAATGAGAACTCTAGCAAACACCCCAGCTATAAACATGGCTTCCATTAACATGTTAGGAATTTCATAATTCTATATGAAAGAAGGCTATCCTAACAATCAAGTTACCATTGGAAGTGAGAAAAGAAAAAGAGAGAGAAAGTTCATGCAATACAAAAGTAATTGATTCAGGGAGGATTGCATTTACCTAGGCGTTTAGGTTTTCTTACTCTTGCAAGATTGGTTTTGAGGTTCTACATATAGCTAGTTCTCTCTTAAAATATAATACTCTTGCAAGGGTAAGGTCAACTGAGAATGAAGTATTAGATTCTAATTCGAGAGACAAATATGATTAAAAACAATCATGCAAAATCTTCTCACTTGGAAAAATATTTAAAACTTTATATAATAATTATATATCGGGCAAATGAATACCTTCTTTGGATCAGTATTCATTGCCAGGATTACTGTCTCAAGTCGGAATACTTGAACAAGCAGCCATGTCACATGATTGCTTTGAATTGATCGTTGATCTGGTTGAGAGAAACGTGTAGCTAGCACATCAATGAATTCTAGTATGTCAAGAAATCCATGTCTCACAAGAAAAAAGAAAAGATCAGCAAATGAAATCCATTCTAGCCATCGATCCCCTTCTACATCCCGCATTTGAGTTGATGTGGCAGCTGCAAATAATCATAGCACTACTCAGAATAGAAGATACAATATTAAAAGTAATCCTGTGTCCCAAACAAACCTCTATGAAATTTCATCATGTTTTATTATGCTGATTACAACAACATCCTTCAGCTACCCATACATTATCAATACATTCATACCCATACCTATTATCGATACATTCATCTTGACGGATGTGAGCTTTCTGATGCATTAAAACTTTTAGTTGATTACATATAGCTTTCTTACTCAAAACATATTTAGAGTAGGACAATAAGATCAACAAGAAGTTTGTCTTCCTTTTATCTAAGGACATGAGTTTTTGAAACATATTTGCGTAGTGTGATAGGACAGCTGCGAACTTCATCACATCAGCTACAGATTGAGGTAGGCAGATATACACGACTACCCCTAGAAGAGAGAATTTGCCAATTGTGTCATCAAGGAGTGGAATTTGAAGAACACTACGTTTGTCATTGTAGTGTTTTTTATGAAATCAGAGGGAAGATACCATTGCCTCTTTAAACATCAGCTACAGATTGAGGTAGGCAGATATACACGACTACCTCTAGAAGAGAGAATTTGCCAATTGTGTCATCAAGGAATGGAATCTGAAGAACACTACGTTTGTCATTGTAGTGTTTTTTATGAAATCAGAGGGAGATACCATTGCCTCTTTAAACAAGGCTTTGGCCCACTATGCAAGGTAATGGAATATGAGGACCAACGACGCCTAGGACTTTTCTTGCTAGAGCTCAAGAGACATTGGGAAAAGTTGTTGAAGAATACAGCCACACAAATTCATCCACAAAGAAAATCACACCTTTCTTTAGCCCCATCACTCCTAATGCTAGAAGTCAACAAATGGGCTTCAGACCAGGACATAACAAAGGGGTTACAATTGATCGGGCAATGGCAATTTTCTGTGCACATAGGCCTCAGCCCCATGGACCACGACCTCAACACCCTTGTCATCGACAAATAAAAGCCATTATCTCCCGCCATCATAGGTGCTTCCCTCACTTCGGAGACATTTCCATTCTGGATCGACCTATGCAAGAGATCTTTCGAAGACAAAAGCTACAATATACCTAACTTGAGGATCTCACATGTGCCAAAAACCAGATTCCCTCATTTCTTTTCTTTTCATGTTATTTACTTTTATATTTACTGTGTAATATTTATTTTATTTTGATTTGTTCTCAAAGACGAGACAACACTTAAGATGTAATCTCTTATTTGGTCTTATAGGCCATTTTGGCCTCTTAAAAGACGTTAATATTTCTTTCTTTCTTTCTTTTCCTCATGCCCCCTTTTGTACACAACAGTGTCTGACAGTTCTAAGTGGCTTCCATTCTGTCAAGGTGAAATTTACATATCTCCATGTTAACAAAAACTTTGCATACTTCACAACAATTAGGCCCCAAAATGTTTGAGCTCTAGATAACTAACATTTTCTGATAGATGACCATTTGCTGAAAGACCCTGAAAATGGTGCTGCCTCACTATTGTATGGACAACATTATTATGGCTCTTAAATAGCTCTATATAAATACGCACAAGCTTGCAAATCTGTTTTAAAACATGCCCTCCACTTACCAAGATTAAAGAAGATATCTATCTCTAAAATCTGCTACTACAAGCATTTAAATTCTTTTCAATTCCTCTTTGAATTTACAACCCTTACAGAACCCATATTTTTGGAAAAGTATTAATCAAATAAGACTTAAACAAAATGTAAATTGTGGGTAGAATAGAATGCCTGTGGGTGCAGATTGCATAAGCTCCATAATCCGATCAACAACAGCTTCACAGGTCATTTCTGATGTAAATACAAAATTTGGCACACTTGAGATGAAGTATGCTGGCCGTGATGTTGTTGGTGATGCAGTTGATGGCTGCACATATCTTGGAGCTGCTATTAAAACTCTTCTCCACCAATCTGAAGAAGGTATAACACGTAATCCATGCCTGAGGCACCGCAGAGCCCTTTCCCACTCAATACTACCTTTAGGAACAGTGGCAGAAATATCCTACAACTCAAAACCCACAGCACAACAAACTCATTGCATACATTACAAATCAAGTTGAGAAGAAATGCATTTAACTGCTGACAACATGCATCTGCATCTGGCATTAATACCCACATGAAGGGAAAATGGTTATACATGAGTTTTGTACAACACCTTATGTTCTTCTAAATATGCTAATACAATTGTTTGGGTTTATGATGTGAGACATTTGGTTCACTATGGTATTCATCATTGTCTTCTACAAAGCCTAGAAGTATTTACATGAGATAAGTACATTTATCAAGGGCTTTTAGACACAGCAAGGCCTAACACAGTTATTATCTCTACTGTTGAAAGGGAAAGTTTTACAGCCTGCAATCTTGGCCACAAGTAATATCAAAGAATACTAATAAGCTTATGTGGGTATTGCTATAATTATTGATAGGTCAATATGAAACATGCAGGTTATAGAAGAGTATTTCCAGAACTAGGAGATAATGGAACTTACCTCACCATGCAAAGGCTCACCCATTGCACCTTGATATGTTAGAGCAACCATGCGGAGGGTTGCAAAGGTGGGGCAATGCAGATGTTGGTCCAGCATCTGCATGTAGGAGGAGATTTTATCCCTCCTACGATGGACTTCTAGGAAGAATGGGAAAAGCACTGCATCATCAGGCCAATTATCCAAATGTATTTGTGTATGATCATGCAACAAAGCATAAAATGGTAATCGGCTCTTTGTTTCATCCACCAAGGCTTTGATAATATCCAAGCAATCATAAAGCCACTCCATCGCATCACGTTGCCTTGCCATGAATACATAAAGCTTCCTTTCTTCACTGATATCTGACCCCATTGCATCCCATGTGTGCACCCACTGAACCATGTGACTTAATGCTTCAAAACATGTGACAGGGTGTAAGAAATCTGATGTGTCAAGGGCTATTGAAAGTACTTTGCAAACAACTTGACGAAGCCAAGAAGCAGGTTTCGTTCCATTGGCAAAAGGCATCCCCTTGGTAGGCAATGCAAGTGAAGATGTATCGGTTGTCTTTGCCGGAGATTGAATAGTGGAATTGTCATTGGCTGAGTACGGAGGTGATCCAATGATTGCAGAAGCAGGGGAGGCAGGGGGTGCTGGTGTTGACACTTGTTGCAAAACCATAGGTGATGTATGGGAACCAGGAACTGCTGTATTATTTCCTACCACATTAGAGCTAGACTGCATCAAATGTCTAGGTGGGGAAGATGACTCTGTTGCAGTTGCAGATCTTAGGAGCATAGGTAGGAAAGAATCCCAGTTCAGTAAGCTTAGTCTCAACAAAGTATGAAGTGCAAATAATAGGAATTCTGTTTGGATTGTGTGACCACTGCTACTTACGAGCAATGCGGCCAAAATGGATTCAGCTACTAGTCTCAACTGTTCATGGTCCTGCAGAAAACAATCAAACCTATCATTGTAATTTTTTGAACTCATAACTTGCTTTTGTATTGTCAGAGATATTAATATGGTATTTCCTCCCAGTCCTTTTTTTTAGTGATGTACCCTAGTGGTATGCCAATGTTTTACTAACCCATGCACATGGGTTCAAATCTATTTCATTCCTCTCACATTGTTCTGAACATTGTCCTCTCCCTACACGCATTCCTCTCACAATCACAATGTGCACTATTGAAAGCAACATTTATCCATAAAATTCTCAAACATTGACAGTCAAGTCACTAAATTCGACACTTATTATGTACAAATGATTCAGTTTTGGTCCCATAGGTCATATTTGAGCTTTGAAAATGATAAGCAAATCTCTCTCTCTCTCTCTCTCTCTCTAAAAGACACTTCTTACACACATCAGAGGATGGATTCATCATCACAATAATACAGCCACACAAGCTCATCCACAAAGGCCAATCACAACTTTCTTTAGCCCCATCACTCCTACTAATGCTACGAGTCAATCAAGGGATACACAAATAGGCTCCTGACCAGGACAGAACAAAGGGGTTACAATAGATCGGGCAATAGCAATTTGTCATGCACGTAGAGCCCTGCCCCAAGGACCACAACAGCAGCACCCTTGCCATTTACAGATAAAGGTCATTATCTCCCGCCATCGCAGGTGCTTCCCTCGCTTCGGAGACCTCTCCATTCTGGGTCGACCTATGCTAGAGATCTTTCGAGGACAAAAGATACAATATGTCTAACTTGAGAATCTCACATGTGCCAAAAACCAGATTCCCTCGTCTGTTTTTATCTTATTTACTTTTATATTTACTGAGTACTACTTATTCTATTTTCATTTGTTGTTCTCAAAGACGAGACAACACTTAAGATGTAATCTCTTGTTTGGTCTTATAGGCCATTTTGGCCTCTTCAAAGACGTTAATATTTCTTTCTTTCTTCTTTCTCTCCCTCCCTCCCTCTCTCTCTCTTAAATGGTCTTACTGGAAATTGGTTTTGCAAGTGAATAAGATCGTTTGCAAATTCTTCATCTTTTGGAACTCCTTGCTTGTCTATGTCCCTGATACGTTTCCTGAAAATAATTCTGACCAAGTCAACTAATTCAGAAGTTTGGAAAACACTACTTACAATAATTCTGTTATCCAACATTCAAGAATAAATATTATGGTGAACATACATAAATTAAATATTTGAAGTCTAATATGCCTTGTAAATTTTTTCTTGAAAAGACTCGTTTACCTATTATTGTGTTTTTTCATTTATTTAATTTTATTGGCATCAAAATTCACATGACACGTCCAGATATGGATACTATGCAAATATCAATAGTTTATTTGTATTATTTATTGTTCTTATTTGCAATCACACATATACCTAAGAGATAAGTAGAAACACAATTTTCTTCCACTTGATACACAGAAACTGATCCAAACGTGACAGAAGGGTGTGGAGTCCCATTGCTTCTTGATCAAGCTAGACATCAGACAGGAATATTTATAATTCTCTTATCATACTATGTGGCTATGTTATAGGCATAGCTTGAGACACCAATTCTAACAGCTAATCTTAATGGATTTAAGGGTAAGATGAGCGGCAACCAGCTATTGTAGGACTTGAGACAGCTTATAAGGATCTAGGACACATGCTGGCTCTTTCCACACAGCGTCTTAGAGAAATAAAAACTTTGTTGGTAAGGCAAAGGTCTCTTGTTGCAGGTATGTTATCTACTGGACTTCCAGGGTATACGGCATATTCAGTGGTATGGGATGCTGATAAAATTTTGTATTCCTAGCTTATCCTTTGCTCAGAGTGGGAGGTGTGGTTAAGCACCCTTAATCCATTCTTTCTTTAATGGTTTAATATCATCAGTATTGATCATAATAAGCGAGTACGGTTTTGGATTTTCTTCTTTTGCTTTAGAGTTCAATGACAAATCCCTTATGGTGTTATTACCCAAAGATTATAAAAGTGCATGATTAATTGCGAGTCCTATATATACAGCACATAGATAATAACATCATGTTGCATTATATTCTATCTGAAATTTTTTCAATCAGTACGTAGGCATCAAAGAGCCTCTAAGGATAAAGAAACTTAATCGCTCTTATGTAAGGCAGATCAACAACATTATTTTGAAGATCTATTTCCATAAGTGAACATTTTCAATCATTGTTGAAGCACTCAAAAAACAAAGGGTAAATAATATTCTACCAATACTGACCCAATATCTTTCCGTGTGTCCTCATTCTTAGTGTTCTTTGGGCCCTGCAATGCCATGATCATTTTAGCACAATGCTTTTATTTAATATTTTGACAACCATTTTTCTAGGAAATCTATTATATGAAGAAAATGAAAAGCAAATTTTAATTTTTATCAAAATGCACACTGGGTTTGGAGCCACATCTCAGTTGAAGTTAGTAGTATTACCAAAGAAAAATACTGAATGTTTTAAATTCTAGTCACGCATATAATAATATTAGGATATAAAAGAGATAAATACATTAAAATAGCATGCCTCACTAGATATAAAACATTAAAATTCGTAAATAAGACATCATTTTGATTGGTTAGATGCTCTTGAAATCTTTTAATACTCATGAAATTTAGTAGCTTTTATACCAAACAAAACAGAAAACGTTATTAGAATGTGAGCACAGGGCTCGACAATGATGTCTTTTAACAGATTTGAGTTTTTTAACATAAAGCTATTAAAATGTAGTGGACATGACTCCTACAAGCACATACACATATTTTTTACATTAAACTATTCAAATGTAGTTGAAAGAAGAACTTATATAAATATGAAGAAATGGGCATCAAGCTTACATCCATACCACTAGATAAATATTGAATAATTTTGATCATTTTAAGAATTTTAGCCTAGAACTATTAAAAATTTAGTAGGGACATATATATGTATGAACGAACATTATTCTTACATAACCCATGGTTATAGAGTAAAGAGTTTTAATGTATTTAAAAGTTTCAGCATAAAGTCATCTTTTGCATATATATCTATATAGAAATGAACATAAATCTTACATACATACCCCTAGGTAGAGATTAAATATGTCTTGCACATTTGTTTTCAGGGCTTGTAATTGTATTGTTCTTGCATTGTTGGTCTCCATAGCTCAATTTGGTGATCCAGAATGCATGAATGGAGCAGAATTTCCTCTATCAATCCAACCTATAATAAATAACCAAACTTACATGGTTCATATCCTCATAGGTTCTATTTAGATCCCTAAAAAACAAAAGAGTAAAGGAAAAAACATATCATTTATATACTGCTAGGTTTTCTCTAAAACCATAAAATAATAAGGGAAATAAACACATGGTTTATATCCTACTATGTTTTCTCTTAAGTCTGAAAAAAAAAAGAATTGGGGGGAAAGACATGGTTCTTATCCTACATCATTTTATATGAAACCCTAAGCAAACAAAATAATGAGGCGAAAACACACTGTGAACCGTTAAAAAACAAAAAATGCGAAAATACAAAGCGTTTAAAAGATTTTCTTTTCTCTGGAACCATAGAAAACCAGTAATGTACTAACCTTAAACAACCATTTATATATATAAAAACATAACTGTATATACATGCTATAAAAGATGAGCTTCATCTTTTGCAGAAACCCTAATTTTCGGAGCGGGAGGGAAAAAAATAGCTCCCAGACTTTATTTCATCATGGAATAGACATTTACTACAATATATATAAATGATTACCCCGCGATAAAATCAACATTAACGAAATAAAAAAGAGGAGAACTAGGTCTTTGGAAGAAATCCCCAATTTTTTCAGACTTGGACAAGAGAAAAACACAAAAAAAAATCAAAAAAGAAGAAGAAGAAACTTACGGTCAGTAGAAAGTTGAAGCTCGTCTACTTCAGAGCGTCAGGTCGATAGAATGATGGAGAGTAAAAGATGGGGGCGAAAGACCTCAGTAGTGACTCTGCGCTTCTCTGCTCATTTTCTCTGTTTGAAAAAAACAGAAATTGAACCATTTAAGAACTGTGCTTCTTTTGCTGTTTGCTGTCTGTTTTTTGCTTTTTGCTTTTTCTGCTTTGCTTTTTGCTTTTTGCTTTTAGCTAGAAACGACAACGGAGGAGATTTTTACTAATCTTCTTGAAAACTGCCGGAAACCCTAAACCGGATTACAAAAAGCAAATGTTTCTTTTTTGCTTTTCGGATATATCGAAGGTCTTGCTTGAAAGGGTGAAAACTGGCGCGATTTAGGGGGTCAAGATTTACTCCATTGAATAACACGATTAACGCTACAAAACATGACAATTAACATCAATTTTAATCATCATGAAGTTAGCACATTATATGTCATTGAATTGTGTAAATGATTTGCATTGATACGTGATCATAAGTGAAACAATACATTTGGTCTCTCTAATTATGTGTATTGAAGTTTATCCAAAAGCATCGTTCTGCTTCTTAAGATAACTAGAACGGGTAATACCCTTGATGGCCATAACCCTCCAAATGAAAACCTTACCTTTGAATAAAATAGGAGAATGCCAACAATCTCTAACACGATTTTCCATCGCATGATGTGATGGACTTTGAAACTTCCCATTCTCTCACAACCCTCCTTGGCATCCACTCATGTCGTTGGATTAATTTGGGATAGGCATCACTTGTTTTCACTTTGGCAAGGCTCTCATGTCCCTCACATGAGCAATCAATCTCGATTGAAGAGCCAACAAAAATGAGTGATCTGACTTTGCAATGCATACAATCCTTGAATATTCGACCAAATGAGTAATGTAATTGTTATCAATCCCAAATCTAGTTCTGCCTGTTTGAACATCATTAATCTTCTTTGGCCATCCACCATGGCATCTTGCACTAAATTCAAACCATCCCTTGCCATTCAATGAACTTGAATTTAGATCCAATGTCTACAAGACCTCCTTTTGCAATGAATTTGTAGATTCTCTGTCTAATGGAGGATTTCATAGGACCATCCAACACCCTCTACCCAAAAGCTAGTAAATGACTAGCTATCATTAACCCAAAACATGTCGTACATTTATCATTATTCACTACATTCCACCATGAGACTATTGTATTTGTTTCTCCAAATAGGATCCCATCCATTTCAATAAATAAGTCATGAACTTTATCCATGGTTAGCATTCCTCAAACAAACATCGAAATTAGAATGAGACTCATTGTGCCAACATGTGTTCATATATATTTAATATTCATGTCCCATCAAGGCTTGTTGGAGTATATAAACATGCTTCCATGTCACCCTAGGAAGGCTTGTGTTTTTATTCCTTTGACATAATAGAAAACTCGTTGAAGTTGCCAACCTATCAATAACAATTGGTCCTTGACTTTTTAGGATATCCATTGAACTAGGCTTGCATTTGATGTTGGGAATAAAGGACCATTTATGCATATTATTAGTGGGTGGGCATGAACATGTCCTCACACTTTAACCTTCATATATGTATATATATATATATATATACCTAAAAACCTAAAGGGAAGACATCTGAAAAAATGGATTATGCATCTCTATATCATTGCCTCTACAATGGTCTCTCTCTATATGTTTGTGTATGTGTGTGTGGTCCAATGATGTTAGTTTATTCAACGGGTCATGTTTTCAACATGCCTAACAGTCAGCGCGATAGGTCACATTTCAAAGTAGGTGACAATTAGCACAACTCACGACATGGTAGCACAAGAAGGAGACAAGTAGTGGGTTGAATTTCATCACAATTCGCCCATGTATAGGTTCTCTACAAGCAATCCACTTATGCACTAACAAAAGCTTGCGATGCTTTTGTCAACTAATGTCTAGAGTTCTCTACTCATGGAAGAGATGAATTGGCAAAACAATGCATCCAATAGGACCTCTGATGCTTTGCATACCAAGGCTATGTTACAATAGAGAGGCAAACTTGATAGCAAAGCTCGTAGTAAATATGTAGAATGGCATAATTGTGGCAAGAAGAGTCACTTTATATGTGACTACTACAAACGGAAGAACGAGAAAGGAAATGGTATAAAGACACATGATAATGAAGATGATATGAAGGAATGAAAACCTAAGAAGAGCAATGTAAAATTGAAGAGCTAAATGTGGGCAATCATGACAGTGACACGAGAATGACATTCTTTGTCTCTTCATACTATAATCCACACAGGTTACTTGTAGATAAAAATGGTGACATGCACGCTTCGATTCTCGATTCATATGCTTCTTTTGACATTAGTGTTTTTCTGATGATACAAGGTTGACATGGTTTGTCCATCTCGGGGACAACTATGCACACAACAATGCAAGTATTGGCACTGTGCATTTGTAGTTCCAATATGGTATTTTCTTCACACTTCAACATGTACAGCACATACCTCAACTAAAGAAGAGTTTGATTAGCACATGTCAACTAGATGATCATGGATTTCACTTGACAAATTTCGTCCTCCACATTGTCGTCATGAGGCAAGGAGTTCAAACCATCATAGACCCCATTGGTGGCAAACGGGCAAGAACGGAATGCTTTCACTCACACTTCCTTCCATTAATGTTGAACTAAAAGTCCTACTCTGATTGTTGTACCTTAGTGTGAACATTCCCTATAGTTAGGGCTCAGTTCCCTCTTGTATAACTAGGAGGAATTTCTCCTTGTACAAACTAACGAATGTTATACATATCTTCTCTTTTGCTACTTGTGTATCTCTCTCTCTCTGTCTTTGTCTCTCTGTACATTCTTTCTCTGTGTATATCTTGAAACAAAACAATGATCACAACACCTCACACTTACTCTACACGTGCTTGCTTCACATCAACAAGATCCACACTCATGCTTCTGCATAGGAATCGGCAACGGTTCGGTTTAGGCTTAACCAGTTTGGCCTTATCCATGCCAAACCAGCTAATCCTAAACCATTTTGGGGTTCTCAAACTTGAACTGAATCGATCCCTAAACTGGTTAAGCCAAAACTGAATCGTGGACCCGAATTGTGAAATGGTTTGGGAACCGGTTTGGGACAAAAAAGCTGAAGATACCCAAAACACACCACTACCACTTCCTCCTACTCTTCTTCTCCTCCTCATAAATCCCACCCCCGTGGCCTTACCACTAATGAGTTAAACTCAACTCCAAGTCCCACCTCTGCGACTCCCTCTTTGTAGACTATTATGATTGGTCGGTTGACATCCATGAATCCCCCTACCTCCCACCACCCGAACCATGAGGCCCGAGGCTATGACGATCTATTACTCTTGGTGATCCAATCTTTCTCCAAAGAATGTATATAGCACTCAACAACAAGGAGGTCCCTTAATCGTCCACTATGCAAGCTCTCTCTCCCTCTCTTGTCACTCAACAATATGTTGGCTATAGCTTCCTGTCAGTCTCTCTGTCAACTTTCAAGTTCTAACTTTTAATTTCTAACGATCTAATTTCTAACTTTCTAAACCCTAATTCTTAAATGGCTTTAACCGTCTGGTTTGGCGAGGCTCAAGCCAACTCAAGCCGAGCTCAACCCGTTTAGGTAGGCTCAAGCCTAAACTGAGCGAAGCCGAACCGTTAAGTCGATAAACCGCTTTAGCTAAACGATTTAGGCTTGAGCCGAGCCGTTGTCGATTCCTACTTCCACAATAGTTGACAACAGTCTACCGATAGACTACACACAATTATCGACTAGACACTATTAAGTGTCATCAAGTGGTATCAGAGCGATCTTGGAACTAGGCAATGTTGATATAAGAAGAGGTTTAGGGTTGTGAGATCAGAAATTTCGACGACAAATTCTTTGCCTTATGGAAGGAGATGATGCAGGATGTGTTGATCATTAGACGTAAGATCGAAGCGATCAGGCACAACAGTCGACCATCAACAATGATAGCTGAAGAATGGTGGTTTCATGACGAGATCACGAGATCGCGAGATTGACAATCCGAATGCATATGGACAAAAATGTCTACTTCAACATGGTGAAAGAGTCAACTGCATTCGCCCTATGGGAGAAGCTTCAATCAGTATATGAAAAGAAGTTACGTTGTTGTGCCTTTCGGTGCCGAATCGTTACGTGAGTCTGGTGGAAATCGCCGAGGTTTTGGACTAGGAGGAGGAGAAGTTTAAGGCTAATAAGAATATGAAAGAGAAAAGTAGGAACCTCGTGAATTTCATGAGTATAGTGAATTAGTATAATTAGTATTAAGAATATCAATAAATCAACCCAAACTTTCAATAGATTGGAAGAGAGAGATAGGAAATCGTGAATCACACGAGTATAATCAATTCAATCAATATTTAGAAAACCCAAAATCGACAACAACCCTTTACAATTTGCTCCCCCCATCCTTATATAGTGATGGGAGAGTTTAAGTTTACCACATGCAAGCATCATGCCTTTTCTAACTCTAGTGTTCATGCACACTACATGTGCATGATTGGGTTTCTATCACACCTTTTCATTTAACTCGAGTGTGTATGCATGAATAACTTTTTCTATCATGCTTATCTAGAATATTTACATAGGATAAAGTTTAGTATAACTTTAAAACTCATAATGTGCTAGTACAATGGTAAGGCTTAAAATCGCTAACATGGAGGTACAGGGTTCAAATCTTGCCCTATGCATGTAACATAATTATTATAGTATTTTCTCTTATTTCTTTATACTTAAGTCAATCGGGTACTCCACGCATATTTTACGTAGTGTACAAAGTACACTACGACAACGCTCCTCCAAACTCATCTTGATTTGGCAGTTGTTCAACATGAAGATGAGGGAGTCAGAGTCGACAACCTCCCATACCAACACCTTTAGTCAAGTGTTGACCGAACTCTCCTTGCAAGGCTTGAATTTTGAAGAAGAAATCAAGGCATTTGCACTCCTTTCGAGCTTCCACATGAGATGGGAAGTGTTTTGTACCACCATCACCAATAACTCGACGAACCTGACACTTGATGAAGTGATCAAGGTGGTGTTGTCTGAAGAACTTTGAAGAAAGTCGATGGGACTCACCAATGACAATGTCGAAGCACACTTCTTTGGGGAATGGCTTAGAGAATCGACTACGACCAAAGCATGCCAAGAAAGAGAAACGATTGACAACGGTCGAAGTCGAGAGATGCACCTTTGAATGCCTATTACACACACTACATGAAGGCCGACCACCAAATTGCCGACTGTTGGACATTGAACAAAAAGGGCGAAGGCTAAAGATTTGAGCGGAATACATGCTCTTTCGACTTGAATCAGCCATCATCTAGCAACCAAATCCATGTCGCCGAATCACTATCGGGAGAAGTCCTTTCATTAGAAGGCTCCTTGACCAATGAGGTCATGTATAGTGCATGTCAAGATACACAAACATGGTTGCTTGATTCGGGCGCCACCTTTCACGTGACCCCCCATAGAGAATGGTTTTCGAACTTTGAGACTAATGTCGGCTCGATTTGACTTGAAAATGCGCAAGAGTACAAGATCATTGGAACATGTGAAATACCCATTTGGATGTCGAATGAAGCATAATCATCGTACACCAAGTCTGGCACGTGTCCAATCTTCAAAGGAGTTTAATCTTCATCGACATGTTGGCCGAAGATAGGTACAAGACGACATTGAGAGAGTCTTCATGGAAAATCTTGAAAGAAAATCTACACATAGACCATGGTGTGAAGTACAACAATTTGTACCCACCCACAATGTATAGTTGGGAGGGATCACTCAACGTAGCGGAGATGCCGACATCGTCATTGTGGCTTAAGTGACTCGGCCACATGTCATAACAGGGCTTGAAAGGCTTACGACACTTGGCTACATGCCGAATCTTCAACATTCGGAATTCGACTTTTGCGAGCACTGCCAATATGGGAAGAAGACCCGAAGTTCTCACTCTACTCACCACGAGACGATATGAATACCCTTAGAGCTATTTCATAGTGATATCTACAAGCTAATGCCCCAAAGATCTCTAGGCGGTGTGTGGTACTTCATCACATTCATAGATGATTATACACGCACGGTTTGGATTTATCAATCCAAAGACGAAGGGCTTGAAACATTCGCTTAGTGGATAATTGAAGTCGAAAACAGATCTGGCCACAAGGTGAAAATTTTCTATTAAGACAACGGAGGAGAATACATCTCTACAGCCTTCGCGAAGTACCTGCCCGAAAAAGGGATCTGGCACCAACAGACAACTCCCCACACCCCGCGATGCAGAATAGTGTGGCCAAATGGTGTCGTGTCATATGGTGCCAGATTGTTGCATGATCGGGTGGAACCACCGAGGTTTTGGACTAGGAGGAGGAGGAGGAGTTTAAGATGGATAAAATTATGAGTAGATTGAAAGAGAGAGAGAGAGAGAGAAAGAAAACTCGTGAATTCACGAGTATAGTGTATTAGATTAATCAATATTTAGAAACTTAATAATTCCCCAGGAATTCAACCCCTTTTACATTTTGCTCCCACCCTTATATAGTGATAGTAGAGGCTAAGTATATCTCCCCACGTGGCAAGCATCGTGCTTTCTCTAACTATAGTGCACACTAATTACGCATGAGTAAGTTTCCTAGAATATATATGTGAGAATAAGCTATTGTATATATCAAAATCTATAATTATATCACTCATGATGAGTTAGTACAACGGTAAGTTTTGGGGTTTTCATAAAGGTACAGGGTTTGAACCCTGCCCTGTGCATGTAACATATTTTCTTTGTAAATAAAATGAGGAGCAAGAGTGGCTAAGATGCAGTGGAAGGACTGTGTGTGTGTGTGCACGTAAGGCAAACAGAGAGAGAGAGAGAGAGAGAGAGAGAGAGAGAGAGAGAGAGAGAGAGAGAGAGAGAGAGCTTAAGCCAAAGATAAAAGAATGTATATTACATTAACCAAAATACTTCCAACGGTAACTAAGTTACAAGGGGTTGGTTTAAATACCAACTAAACTAGGGCAAGTGCCCTTTCTACTATTTACAAAACTAGCCTGATATGACCGTGAGCTAGTGTGAAACCTATTACTGTGGGAAGTTGAGTTCGACCCTCAACACGCCCCTTCGAACACAAGTTCCATTTGTCGAAAAGTTGTTTCGGTTCTGTCTTCGGAATTCAGCTTCCGGCATTCATAATCCTCGAACTGGATTGTTCGGCTTTTTGGCTTCTTGCTCGTGTTGCATACTCACGTATCGTTGCATGTTGCGTACTCAATCAATTGCGTATAGTGCATGTGTCACTTGCAATACTCCTCCTCAAGCTCGGCAATGTGGATGTCGCGAGACCAAGATCCAATGCGAATTGCCCGAGCTTGTCGACTCCTAAGGCCTTCGTAAAAATATCAACAATTTGGAGGTGCATATTGATATGTTGCATATCGATATCTCCGGCTTGTACGCGCTCGCAGATGAAGTGGTAGTGCACTTCGATGTGTTTAGTCCGTGTGTGGAAGATGGGGTTCCGAACGAGGTAGACGCTGCTCATGTTGTCGCAGAAGAGGCGAATTGGATCCGTAATGGGAACGCCCAGATCCTTAAGTATGTGCTTGAGCCATACGGCTTTGCATGCGACGATTGTTGCGCCCCTGTATTCGGCTTCTATGCTCGACTGTGCGACTGTCGACTGTGTCTTACTACTCCAAGAGATCTCTCCGCTGTCAAGGGAGAAGATGAATCCAGATGTGGATCGTCTGTCCGCTTTGTATCTTGCCTAGTCCGCGTCTGTGTATCCTCTTAGTGCAATCGAGATGAAGGTTTCGCGGATTCTGCATGAATTGGCTAAGTAGGCCGACCGAATAACTGAGATCGGGTCGCATAATGGTGAGATAGATTAAGCTGTTGATCAGTTGACGATACTGAGTTGACTCACACACGGCTGTGCTAGAATCGACATCCATCTTGAGATTACGATCAAGTGGGGTGGAGATAGGTTTGCATGCGGCCATTCCGAACTTGTAGAGCAAGTTGAGAACGTAGTGCCATTGAGAGATCATTATTCCGACTGGTGTTCGAATTACAGTAACCATTCGGTTAAGTTCGCACTTTGAACGCATGGGTGAAGTGCGCACTTAACCGAGCTGCGCATTTAGGGGTTTTATGAAAAATTTTGGGGCTTTTTGAAAATTTTTAGGGTTTCTTGAAATTTTGCCCTTCTCTGTTCATATCATATGTTTCTTCATTAGAAAAGTGATTGATTTATGTGATATAATTGACCTAAAATGTTTATGGTTTCAGCATACTCTTGTTGGATATCACTTTTTCTCGATTCCATATTACCTTGAGTTTTTGCCTTTTTGCTAGGCCTACCTAATGAACTTCCTTGGATATGATGAGATTTTTCTTTGCATTCTCTTCCTAATGGTGGGAGGTTTGAGGAATCGTTGTAGAGATGGAGATGGAGGAGAGCGAAAAAGAGAGAGGAGGAGCAATGGAGAAAGCATAGGCTAGAACAGAAAGAAAATAAACGAGATGTACAGAAAGAGAAAGAGAGGGAGGAGGGAGTGAAAGAAAGAAGGAGAAAATTAAGAATGAACGAAGGCGGTGACGGGAGGAGGTGGCGGCGGTGGTGGCGGGAGGAGAGATGGAGAGAAAGAAACAAAATTAAGAAAGTGAGGGAGGGAGGGAGGGAGAGAAAGAAAGAAACATAATTAAGAATGAATGAATACGGAAAAGGAAATAGATAATTGGGTTAAGTAGGAAAGTTTATTTTCTTTAACGAGAATCAAAATTACCTACTCACAGTTCTACACACACATACAACACATAACACGCACACAAACACTACGACGGGAGAGACCAATTTTGAGATTTTGTTCTTTTTTCCTTGCATTTCTCTTTGTGCATTTCCAGGAGACCCCACCCACCATCACGTAACAAATTCTTTTATTTTATTTTTTTGTTAGAAACTCCTTTCTTTTATTGTTTTTTGAATGTTTGGAACATAGTTTTAATTTTGTTTGATGTAATTTCATCATGAACAATGTAATTTTTTTGATCAAGATTTTGACCTCTATAAAAAAAGCGCACTTAATAGAATGGTGCACTTAAGTGGGCACACACTTAACCAAATGGTTACTGTACTTCAATGCCTAGGAAGTAATGGAGCTCGTGCAGGTCTTTCATTTCGAATCTGCCGGAGAGAAGTGATTTGACTTTGTTAATCTCGGCGAGATCCTTTCCTCCGATGACCAAATCATCCACGTAAAGGATGATGACAAGCGGGCTATCTTACTCATGTCAGATGTACAAGGAGATTTTGACATTCGAAATCTGATCTTATGAAGATACTACATGATCTTTGAGTGCCACGCATGGGGTGCTTGTTTGAGGCTGTAGAGTCATTCTAGAATGTAGAGTAATATAGAATATTCCTATGATATTAGATTTCATATTCTAGAGATTATACATATAAGAATATTAATACAATGGTTAAGGATTTGACATGTGTACAACAAAGTCGTGGGTTCAAATCTTTTCGAGTCATAATGTGAGTGTCATGATCCTTTCGATGCATGATGTGACTGTTATCATGACACTATCCCCCTTCTTCGACGACACGTCTCACGGGTCGTAGGGTTTGTATTAGGACCTGGTTTACAAGGATATTGGCAATGAAATGCATTGACGAGTTCTGCAACATTGGAAAGATTTGTGGCAAGTTCCCAAGTTCGATCATTGGGGGTATAGCCTAGCCAATCGACTAAGTAATACAGCTTGTTGCGCACGATTTTAGAATCGAGAACGGCAACAACTTCAAATTCAGGCCCGTCCAAGAACTCGACAGGTGGTGGGGGTGTCGTAAGACGGCCCGGAATTGAACTTGTAGTATAAGGTTCCAAAAGGGATACATGAAACACCGGATGAAGATGCATTTGCGGAGGGAGGTCAAGACGAAATGCAACATCACTTATCTTACCAGTGATCATGTAAGGGCCAAAACATTGGTAATCCAATTTACTGCAAGGTCGAGTGGTCTTGATGTTGTGTTGGAGAAGCCATGCATGATCCCCAATGCGGAACTTTTTTGAGGAGTCTAGACGATGACGATCGGCAAGCCTCTTTTGTGTAAATTGAGCATCGTGCAAATTGTGGAGAATGTTAGCTTGAATTTCTTGGAGGCGACTAAGACGATCCTCGGCAGCAGGGTTGATAGGAACTTCTGGATGCGCATTCATCGTCCACTGAGGATGACAACTCGTATTTGCGAAAAATGGGGAATATCCTGTAGAAGAATGGGCTGAGTTGTTGTAAGCGAATTCCGCCAAGTGCAAAAAAGCAACCCAATCATCTTGTTGATAGTTGATGAAACAACGAAGATATTGTTCCAATGTCTGGTTGGTACGCTTTGTTTGGCCATTTGTTTCAGGATGATAGCCCGAAGAAAGCTTAACTGAAATGTGGAGAAGTTTGAACAGGTGCTTCCAAAACTTTGAGATGAAATTGTGGACCACGATCACTAATAATATCATCCGGCAGACCATGTTGCTTAAATACATCCCGCATAACGAGATCAGCCGTCTCTTGACTAGTAATCGACTTTGTACATGGCAAGAAATGTGCCATTTTGGTAAATCGATCAACCATTGTGAGAATTGCATCAAAACCTTTTGAAACTGGGAGATTAGTAATGAAGTCCAAGGATATAGACTTCCAAGGTGTTTCCGGAATGGGAAGTGGTTGTAGTAAGCCATAGGGTCGGTGACGAGGATTCTTTGATCGACAACATATATCACAACTCCGAACATACTCCTCAACAAAATGACGAAGGCGAGGCCACCAATAGCGTCGAGAAATTAATTCTAGAGTCTTGTGAACTCCAAAATGACCAAGCATTGGTGAGTCATGGCAATGTTGCAAAACTTGTAGCCGTGGGGGACCATCAGGAACATACAATAAATTTTGTCGAAATAGAAAACCATCATGCCAATAGAACTGACAATAGTCATTACGAGGATTTTTCGACTGTGAGCAAGAAGCACGATCCGGGACGATATGATCCAAAACATCCTTGGCGAAATCATCAGTGGCCATATGATCTCGAATGGAATCAAGAAGAGTGGAATTTTCAAGAGTTGTTATGGCGTTAACTACCATTAATCGTAATCGATTAGGACCCAAAATGATTTGTTTTTGATGCTCAAATGCAGGTTCCCTTGGACGAAGTTCCATATAAGAGCGCCGAGAAAGAGCATCTGCTTTGCCTTGTTGCATCCCAGGGCGATATATGATGATAAAGTCGAAGTGAGTCAAAAATTGTGCCCACCGGGCTTGTCGCCGACTCAAGACTCGAGCATTTTGGAAATAAGTCAGGTTCTTATGATCATTGTAGACAATGATTTGCTGAGAAGAACCTTCTAGGAAATGTCGCCATTGTTGAAACGAATCCACGATTGCAAGAAGCTCTTTGTCATGGATCTCGTAGTTGATCTCTGCAGCTTCAAACTTTCGTGAATGAAAGGCGACAGGGTGTAGTTGTCCATCATCTCCAGTGTGCGAGAGGACACTCCCTAGTGCAAAATCGGATGCATCGGCTTCGAGGATGAAGCGTTTTGTTGGGTCGACATGTGCTAAGATAGGTGCCGTTGTAAATGCTCGTTTTAAGCTTTCGAATGCCTCGACTGCATCTGAACTCCATATAAATGGTTGATCTTTATGTGTGAGCTGAGTAAGCGGAAGCACAACCTTGGAATAATCTTTAATAAATTTTCGATAAAAATTTGCAAACCCGAGAAAACATTGCACATCACGCACTGAAAGGGGCGTTTGCCACTCTAAAATTGCTTTTACCTTCGTGGGGTCCATAGCAATACCATTTGACGATACAACATACCCCAAAAATTCCACTTGATTCTGGCCGAAACTACACTTTTCTAATTTTGCGTAGAGACCATATTCTCGGAGTCGGCACAGTACTTGACGAACATGTTCATCATGCTCCTCTTGGGTCTTTGAGTAGATTAAAATATCATCTAGGTAAACTATAGTGAAGATATCAAGAAAATCTCGAAAAATATCGTTCGCCATATGTTGGAAAACAGCAGGTGCATTTGTGAGACCAAATGGCATCACTATATACTCAAAATGTCCATAGCGAGTGCGGAAAGCTGTCTTCCATTCATCCCCCAGGAGAATCCGAACTAGATTATATGCTCCGCGAAGGTCCAACTTCGTGAAATATTTTGCACCACTGAGACGTTCCAAAAGATTCGGGATTAATGGTAGAGCATATCTATTTCGGATAGTCACTTTGTTTAGCCCTCGATAATCCACGACCAACCGAAGAGTCCCATTCTTCTTCTTAACGAAGAAGATAGGTGCACCAGCAGGGGATCTAGAATGCCGAATGAATCCGTTTGCCAGATTCTCATCAATATATTCCCGCAAAGTCTCTAGCTCTACAGGGGAGAGATTATAAATTGGGCCCCATGGAGGTTCTTTCCTTGGTTGTAAGTCAATAGGGCAGTTGTATGGCCGATGCTCCGGCAATGTATTGGCCTTCACCTTATCAAAGACATATGAAAACTCCTTGTATTTCTCTGGTAGTTTAATATCCGCTTCACGTGAAGTGGATGATGGAGTTGCTATTATTGCGAAGACGAACATGGCCTCGTTCCCCCCTTCCTCCCGCAACTGTTGTAAAGAGATGGGCGATAACTCCGGGGATCTATTAGCACATGTAGGAGAGAGGGATGCAGGATTTGTGCTTTTTTCCCGGGTCTCCTCAATTGTTCTTTTCATCCAATCAATCTTCGGGTTATGGAGTTCAAACCAGGGGAGACCTAGAACTATTGGGTGATCCGGACTACGAATAATATTAAAAGAGATTATGCTTGCCAAATTGCCAAGAACTATCCTAATTGGCTCGGACTCCTCGACTATATCTCCTGATGCTATGGGATGTCCATCAATGACTCCTACGGCTACTGGGCT
>NW_028230850.1:0-27092 GCF_043228905.1 Azolla caroliniana | reverse complement strand
TGTAAATTTGCCATATTTTCCAATGTACCTTTGTTTTTCCAAAACAAAATATCCTTCCATTAGTTGTATAGAAAGGGTCATAACGGCTACAACATACAAAGTTCCCCCCCCCCCCCCCAGCCTGTCTTGTGTAAGACACTGGTTGTGGAAACAAATCCACTAATTGCAACCTATTCCTTAGACACAATGCAATGTATCATATACATAGACAACAACCAAAGTACTTATAGTCGGAAACAACCCTCGCAGGTCATAGTTATGAACCTTTCAATACTTCTTCAACCTGCTCTTGTTCAACATAATTTTTATCCAAAAAACCCCCAATGCTACTAGAAACCTTCAAGGTAGATAACAGTGTATTCCATGCCTGTATATCACATATTTGAAGGCAATCCAATACATTATACTATCAACTCAACAAATATGCTTCCTCTTTCCACATCAACCATGTCGCGGGTTACCACCAACTTCCTGTACATCGGAAATTTGAAGGCGATCCAATACATTATACTGTCAACTCAACAAATATGCTTCCTCTTTCCACATCCACCATCTCACCGATTACCACCAACTTCCTATCATACACCAACACATTAAGTCAATTTTCTCCTCTCCTCATGACCTTATGCTTTGGCCCCACGCAATCATCACTCATCCTTATAAAAGACATACAAATTGCTTCGTGAAGTCCACATCAACCATCTCGCCGATTACCACCAAATTCTTGCACATAGACAATAAAATGAGTTTAAATTCCTCATCTTCTCATGAGAATATGCTTCGGCCTCCACACCATCATCACTCATCCTTATCCAAACCATCTTCGTTAAGTCCACATCAATCATCTCGTGGAATACCACCAAAATCCTGCACATACAACAATACAATGAGTCTTGTTTCCTCATCTCCTAATGAGAATATGCTTCACCCCCCACACCCTCATCACTCATCCTTATAAAAAACATACATTCTTCTTCATCAAGTCCACATCAAACATCTCGTCGATTATTGCCAAAATCCTGTACATAAAAACAATTAATGAGTTCACTTTTCTCAAGAGATTATGCTTCAACCCCCACACCACCATCACTCATCCTTATAAAAAAAAAAGAATTGTGCTTCATAAATCGACATCAATCATCTCACTCACGCTGATTTACCACCAAAATCGTGTACATAGAAAAAGAAAGTGACACTACTCCCCTCGTCTGTTCATTAAATCCTGTTCCAACCCTCAACACTTTCATCACTCATACTTATCCAAAATTAGAAGATACTTCATATTCCGCATAAAACATCCCATCACTATCAGTCCACATGACTGCCCTTATCAAATCTACCTCTTTTATGTCCTTCCATTCAAATTGTTAAGTTAAAAATTCATCACAATTACCTTTAAAATAAGAAAGGACTAGGAAAAGGGAATAGCCAACGTGGTAGAGCATAATTCCAACGATCTTCATGTGATTCATCTAGCTAGAGAGTTATTGGCCACCATATTTTAGGAAGTTTTTGTCTTTTTTTATGCACCTTTCACAAATTATGTCATTTCACAAAAAGGACCATCGCATGCGTAAAGGTTTTTGAAAATTGAATCAAAATATATTGATTTATACCATGTCCAAAAACTAAGGGCTTTCAGAAAATGTCTAAATAATCGACACATGAAATTGAGAAGAAAACATACAAAATCACTAACACCTATATTTATACATATTTGTGAATTGCCATATTGATGTAACATACAATATTTACATTTCCTATATGACATCTATCACTACCTAGAGATACGCCTTTACCATCAAACCTACCCCATGATGCTACTCTAACACATTGGAAGTCTCCGGATATAGTCTACGTTTGGACAAGAGAAGTGCTATTTAGACTAACTAAAATCATAGCACTTCTTCATTGGACGGTTGGTTGATTGTAACGATGTAGATATACTTAAGTATTAAGTTAAACTAACTGCAAGTCCTGCAAATATATTAAGCTAAGCAAAAAGAATTCTTCATTTCTTGCTACCATTCGTGCTATCTTTTACAATTTAAATCCTATGTAGTCAAAAAGACTTCTATAAAGTAAATCTTAGTACCACTTGGAAAACTTACAAAGTCGTTATGTCAATGTCAGTGTGACATGCCAATCGCTTGCTCTAATTAACAAATTCATTTCAAACTATTAAATTAGTAATGACAAATGGGTCCAGATGGTGGAGTTGATTATCACACTAGTCTCACACACTAGATAAATAGATATCGTTGATATGTTTAGATGGTGTAGTTGATTTTCATGCTACTCTAACACATTAGAGGTCTCTGGTTATAGTCTACTTTTGGACAAGAGAAGTGCTATTTAGACTGACTAAAATTATAACTATTGTTCTTTGCATGGTTGCCTGATTGTAATGATATCGATATAGTCAAGTATCAAGTTAAACTAACTACAAGTATTGCATATATATTAAGCAAAGCAAAAAGAATTCTTAATTTCTTGCTTACATTCGTGCTATCTTTTACAATTTAAATCCTATGTAGTCAAAAAGACTTCTATAAAGTAAATCTTAGTACCACTTGGAAAACTTACAAAGTCGTTATGGAAATATCAGTGTTACATGCCAATCGCTTGGTCTAATTGTTGAGAATCAAGCTCAACTTGGTTTAGTGTGTGAACTCACCTTGAGAGTGAATAGACACTCCAACGGTCAAGAGTCACCTATTATGTCACCGCTTTGTATTCTAGCATTTAGTATGAGTCATAGTATCATATTCTATGACACATAACTTATGAGCTTTCACAATCCCCATGCTCCATGAGTCTTGTAGTTAATGAAGAGAGAGGGTGACTATATAAAGCACCCTCCTCCAACCTTGTATTTGTTGAGTCTTTCTCCTTTGGTAATATACTTTTACATTGCGTATTCTCTGTCTTACTCCTTGTCTCTCTCACACACTCTCTCTCTCTCATACACACACATAACTCACATCTCTTCCGCTTCACAAGAATCATATCCAATTCATTACATGGTATCAGAGTGATTTGGTAGCTCGTTGTAGCCCATTCGCCTCATCATGATCGTGTGTTGTGCTCTACGCCAACGACCAAGAACCGGCTCATCGCTATCGTAGCTTCGCTACATAGCTCGCATTCGAAGAGAGAAGAAGAAGAAGAAGAAGAATCGACATAATGAATACTCAAATGGGGAGCGCTCTCCCCACCGAGAAGTTGGATCGAAACAAATTCGCATCTTGGGAGTACAAGATGCACCAATACCTTGTCGGACAAGGCTATTGGAGCTACATCAAAGGAGAGCATGAAGACCGACCTGCCGAAGCAGCTCCCGGATACACGACATGGGAGCAAGCCGCAAGCCGCGTGATGTATTGCTTGGCGACATGTGTTCACGATCACATGCTCGGCTACATTCGCGAAGCCAAGACGCCGAAGGAGGCATGGGAAAACCTACGGAAGATTTTCGCGCCGAACACAACCGCAAGAAGGCTTCAACTCTACCAAGAGTTGAACAACAATCAACAAAGGGACATGTCCATCACGACATACACCTTGAAGATCACGGAGCTTTGCGATTCGCTCAGCTCGATAAGCGTAAGTATAGATGATGATGAGATGGTGCAAATATGCCTCAGCAGCCTCACACCACGGTTCGGCGCGATGCGAACCGCTGTTCTAGCAAGGGAGAAATCTCCCTCCTTCTTCGAGCTCCAATCAATGCTATTGGTCAAAGAAAACCACGTGCGTACAAGGAGCAATGAGTCGGAAGGCCACATGCTCTACACGCACTCGGATGGAGGAAGAGGACACGGATGAGCGAGAGGCCGATTCGGCCAAGGACAAGGCGGACGAGGTCCGACCTACGACAACAACTCCCAATTTCGACCACAAAAGGGAAGCCAACGAGGAACCTTCGCAAGAAGGGGGAGCTTCCGCTTTGGCTCGAGCTTTCAAAACGCAACCGAATGCAGATATTGCGGAAAGCTCGGCCACCACGAAGAAGAGTGCCGAAAGAAGATGCGCAAAACGGCTTCCACAAGCCGATAACTCACAAATTACACGCACAACTCCGACTACGAAGATCGTGGCGGAATGTATGCACACAACTCCGACCATGGCGGAATGTACGGGCACAACCCCGACTACGAAGATTGTGGCAGAATGTATGCACACAACTCCGACCGTGGCGGAATGTTCATGATGAAACATAGAGCAAACTCTATGTTGGCCTCTACCTCAACTAGTACCTCCGGTCCGGAAGACGTATGGTTTGTCGATTCCGATGCCTCGAACCATATGACATCGCATCAAGAATGGTTCCGAGATCTTTGAGAGCCGGACCGACCCGGCTATGTCGAAACTGGAGACAACACTATGCACCCGATTCAGCACATCGGCAATGTTCCGTTCGGAAAAGAAGGTAATCAAAATTACATTAAAAATGTCTTGCATGTACCGACCATTACGAAGAATTTGGTCTCCGTCGGCCAAATTGTAGAGCAAGGGATGTGTGAAAGTGTTTTTAGAATCTAAGCCATTGAACATTAGAAGACTATAAAGTATGGATAACTCACATTTGGAGGCTAAGAACACGAACCAAGACCTTAGGAAGAAGTCAAAAGTAAAAGTACGAGACCAAGAGAAAAGTAAAAAGAGAAAAAGCGGACCATAAAAAACAGTAAAAAAGGAATGGTTATAACTCCTTCGTGTGTGACCCAAATATTATGTTTAAATATGGGTTAGAAAGCTTGTAAAGAGAGCTATCTATAGATTTAAATCACTAAATTTGGAGCTATGATGAGGGAGATATGACGGTTAAAAGGTCGCTGGGTCTTAGCTAAAAATAGGAGATAAAAAGCTTCTAAAAATAGTGTGAACGAGGAAGAAGAAGAAAATTATAAAAGAAGAAGTGGAGGGACTAATTAAAAAAGGGACTAATAGGGAGAGGATCCTAATAGAGGAGAGGGAGTCTTAGGAAGAGAAATCTTAGTGAAAGAGGAAGGGTCTTAATTGTGGTTTTTGAGTGATTGGTAGTAAGAAGGTCTTTGGTTTCTTAGTTGAATGTGGAGTTTATCTCCTTTGTATTGTCTTGATGTTGGAATATAATAACAATATTATCTCTTTCTCATCTTCTCTATCTTAATTTCTTAATTTCTTGAGTCTCTCTTGATCTATATAATATATTATGAGTTATAACTCCATCTAACCGGTTTGTTCAAGCCCTCATATAGTGTAAGATTATCCTTTGGCTTAAACCCCCTATCATTTTGGCACTCCAGGGAGGGCCGATACTTTCCGTATAGGAGGGAGAACTTATCCTTTCTTTGTGTTACTATACTACATTAACTTCGCTATGCAATTCGCGTTTTCAGGTGAAAGAACACAAGATGCTGGTGCCTTTTTGGCATCCTTTGAGCATCATGCCATCTCTATTGGATGCGTCACCGACAGTGAAAAGTTTCCCTTGTTGGTAGCTACATTCTATGGTCGAGTTCGAGATTGGTATGACTCTCTTCCACCAAATGAACAAGGAGAATATCAATTGTTGGTACACCAGTTTCGTTCTAGTTACATTCCATTGTGAAGTGAAACGGAAGTAAGAGAGGAGCTTTTTCGACTAAAGATGGAATCACCTTTTGGTTTCATATAATATTAAAGAAATTTCAAGGATTTGTGGACGATGTGGATTCGTCTTTGTGGTGGCATCGAAGATGATTGGTTTAAGATGGAACGATTCGAGATGGGCCTTGACATGCATTTCCGTTTGGAGGCAAGATTGAAGGATCCAACTACTTTTCAAGATCTTCTCCAAGTTTGTCAAGGTTATGATCGACAAGTGAAGATAATGAGTTCCATGGGGTACCTCCAAATGATGGCTTTGGGTGCAAATTTGATGCCTCGTGCCAACTTTCAAGCCTCATCTTCAATTGTGCATAGTGGACAATTGTTTCCAAATATGTATACCACAACAACAACACACCCAACAAGTAGATCTCAAGAAGTGGAACAAGTGAAGAGTGAACAAGATACAATGGCATTGGTGAATCGACACTTTGATGAAGTGATGGCCCACTTGCGACAATCCCAAGAAATTCACAACACTATTCTCGATGGTGGTGGCTCTAGAGGGCATCAAGGTGTAATTTGTTATTCCCTTCAAGAGGAGGGACACATCTCAACAAGATTTCCTCATTGACAACAAAGAGGTATGGGAAGAGGCATGTATCAAGTGCAATGGAACGGACAATGAGCTATCAACAATGGAGTCGAAGGAGGCGAATCCATAACACTTCCTATGGCTCAAGTTCCTACAATTCCTCATAATGTGAATCTTCTTAATTTTATTGATGATAGTGATAGTGCTTGTGAAGTAGCTCTTGTGAAAAGGGCAAGAACCTCGCAAAAGGAGAAATAATTTGATGGAGAATCTAGTGCCTCGAGAGAAAAGAAGAAGTCTAAGGAGGATGAGAAAGAGGAGAAATTGAGAACGAGACACTTTAGAAGGAAGATCAAGATGGAGGACGTTCCTATGGGTGAAGGTGTAGAGGCTTTCAATTTGAAGCATGAGTTGATATCAAGTGGACCAAGGATAACATGGCCGCAACTTCTCCAATTATCTCCCACATTACGAAAGGAGTGGGGGCGGCTTGCAAGTATCAGCCAAAGTAGGAAGACCGTGCATTATGTGGGGATCGTGCGAGTAGAAGATCGAAAGGACATACATCCAACCATTCCGGTCTCCATCAAAGGGTTTAACTTTAAAGATACCTTGGTTGATAGTGGTGCTAGGGTAAGCTTGATTTCTGAATTTGTAGTAAACAAAGTGGGAATTCCTATTAGTAGGTCATCTTCAGCAAGGGTGGTTGTAGTAGATAGTGGAGTGGTGCATTGCACAAGCTTAGTGGAGGGATGTGTTCATCAAGTGTTTTGGGATAAGAGGAGAAGCTTGCAACAAATACCACATCAACTTGAAGGAAAGTGTATCAATTTCCCCAAAGCTTCGGCAATTGAGTGTTGAACAAACGAAAGAATTTATGCAAGAGTTCAACGCATGGTTACAAGAAAGTTCCAATTATAAGATGGAAGATTTTAAGTGTGTGTCACCTATAGTTTTGGTTCCAAAGAAGAATGAGATCAATTTGAAACGAGATCAAATTTCACTTCCTTTCCGAGATGAGATTGTAGATAAAATGGTCATTTATAAAAAGCGAGGTAGTGTGGACAATGTGTTGTGCCAAGAAGATGCGGATGATTCAAAGATCAACGCACTTCAAAACATAATCATTCTAACAAGTCTCGAAGCTTTGAAGGTATTTGTGCAAAAGGTTCGCTCACTCGAAAGATTCATTCATATGTTGACATGCTTACTTCTATCAAGAGTTATGTATCCCATCGCCCTACTTGTGTATGGAGAGTTGACAAAGACATAATAATTGTATTAACCTCTCTCTTTGTGTTGACAAGGAGAAAGATGGTGATGGCAATTGTCAATGTGTGTGTGCGTGCGTGTGTGTTTAGAAGTGTGAGGTTTTTCCTACCGATTAGCGGGGGTTTTACTCACATCTTTTTATTTTCTTTTTTATTATATCTCTCTCATTTTCTCTATAGCCAAGAGATTGGCGAGAGAGCTTTCGTTTGTTAGGTACTACCATTAAGTGCTTCGCCATAAATGGCTTAGCCTCTAGCAAGGGGAAGGGCTAAATGTGAAAGTGTTTTTAGAATATAAGCCATTGAACATTAGAAGACTATAAAGTATGGATAACTCACATTTGGAGGCTAAGAACACGAAACAAGACTTTAGGAAGAAGTCAAAAGTAAAAGTACGAGACCAAGAGAAAAGTAAAAAGAGAAAAAGCGGACCATAAAAAACAATAAAAAAGGAATGGTCATAACTCCTTCGTGTGTGACCCAAATATTATGTTTAAATATGGGTTAGAAAGCTTGTAAAGAGAGCTATCTATAGATTTAAATCACTAAATTTGGAGCTATGACGAGGGAGATATGACGATTAGAAGGTCGTTGGGTCTTAGCTAAAAATAGGAGATAAAAAGCTTCTAAAAATCGCGTGAACGAGGAGGAAGAAGAAAATTATAAAAGAAGAAGTGCAAGGACTAATAAAAAAAGGGACAAATAGTGAGAGGATCCTAATAGAGGAGAGGGAGTCTTAGAAAGAGAAATCTTAGTGAAAGAGGAAGGGTCTTAATTGTGGTTTTTGAGTGATTGGTAGTAAGAAGGTCTTTGGTTTCTTAGTTGAATGTGGAGTTTATCTCCTTTGTATTGTCTTGATGTTGGAATATCATAACAATATTATCTCTTTGTCATCTTCTCTATCTTCCTTTCTTAATTTCTTGAATCTCTCTTGATCTATATAATATATTATGAGTCACAACTCCATCTAACCGGTTTGGTCAAGCCCTCATATAGTGTAAGATTATCCTTTGTCTTAAACCCCCTATTAAAATGCAAGTTCGATTTAATCAAGGTGGTTGCTTCATCGAAAAAGAGGGCCGACTCATCGCACGCGGACGAAGAGAGGGCTGAATGTTCATTCTCGACTCACACGAGATGAAATCGGCCATGTTCGCAAAGGGCATGAAAGCTGACTCCGACATAGAGCTGTGGCACAAGCAAATCGGCCACATCAATCCCAACAAACTCAAAGCAATGAAACCGAAAGGAGTCGTCATCGGACTCCCAACATTCAAAGAGAAGGAGATTGAAGGTGTATGCGAAGCGTGCCAATATCGGCAAGCAACACCGACACCCATTCCCGAATGAGCGGAACGTGAGGAAAGGTCTACTCGACGTAGTCCATTCCGACATATGGGGACCGGCGCAGACGGCTACATTCGGCGGATGCCGATATTACGTGCTCTTCATCGACGACTTCTCCAAGCACACTTGGATCTACCCGATGCGGCAAAAGAGCGAAGTGTTCGGACACTTCCAAAAATTCAAGAATGAAGTCAAGAAAGCCACGGGCCGACATGTACATTGTCTTCGATCGGATAGCGTCAAGGAGTACTTCTCGGACGATTTCACGGCGTATCTCCGAAAGGAAGCAATTCGGCGAGAATTCACTTGCCAACACACTCCGCAACAAAACAGAGTAGCTGAGCATAAAAATCAGCACATCCTCGAAGTAGCGCGGCCCATGATGAACGAGAAGCATATGCCGAAGTCATATTGGCGCCAAAGCTTCAAATACAGCCCTCTACCTAATGAATCGGTGCACTACATTCGGTGTGCACGAGGTCACTCCGCATGAAAAATACTTCGAAAAGAAGCCAGACTTATCGCACACCCGGATATTCGGCGCAATAACGTACGTGGACATCCCCGACGAGAAGCGTCAAAAGCTTGATCCGAAGTCGGAGAAATGTATCCTCGTAGGATACTCATTGGAGCAAAAGGGGTACAAGTGCTACAACCCCTCAACTCGAAAATCTCGAGTAAGTCAAGATGTCGTTTTTGACGAGTCCGCATCCTGGTACGCACCAGAGACAACTTCGACTCTGACTTCGCTCGTCCCAGAATCCGCCGAACAATAGATAGAGGATGAAGATCGCCTTACGCGCATGTTCGAAGAAAGTCCGATCACGACCCGACTAAGCGGACCACAAGAGCCTTTGAGCGATCAAAGCACATCACGGCCTAGCCCGAAGATGGACAAAGGCAAGGCGAAAATGGTGGGATACGCAAACGATCACTTCGACGACGATGAGTCGACTCACTCACTTGACAGTGAGTTCGGTGGCTTCGATGTACCAATTGGAGCTAAGAAAGCCCTTATCTCTGCAAATGAAAAGCTCCACCGATCCACTCATGAAAAGAACCCCGTAAGCCGATTCGGCTACAACGATTATATGGCGTACCATTACGCCTTTATGATGAAGGTAGCAACAGTACGGGAGCCGGAAACCTTTTCCGAAGTAGCCAAGGATCCGCGATGGATCGAATCCATGAACGAGGAGATGCAAGCACTACGCAAGAACGAGACGTGGGATCTCGTTCCCACCTCACCACACAAAAAGGCGATCAGATGCAGATGGATTTACAAAGTGAAGTAAAACGCCGACGGTTCCGTCAACCGCTACAAAGCGCGACTCGTAGCAAAAGGCTACGCCCAAACGCACGGAGTTGACTACAAGGAGACCTTTGCCCCGGTAGCAAAGATGACAACGGTGCGGACTGTAATCGCGGTTGCTGCGGCGAAAGGGTGGCACCTCCATCAAATGGACGTCAAGAACGCCTTCCTACAAGGCGAATTAGAAGAGGAGGTGTACATGATACAACCACCCGGCTGCAACTCGAGCACCCATCCGAAAGTTGTATGACGACTCAAGAAGCCACTCTACGGCCTCAAGCAAGCATCGCATGCTTGGCATTCGAAGATAACGCAATATCTTCATCAAATCGGCTTCCGTATGTCAAAATCGGACAACGACCTCTACATACAAAGCGAGTTCGCAAGTCCGATCGTCATAATCTTATATGTGGATGACCTAGTCATTGGAGAGGAGCATCTCGTCGAAATCAATAAGGTCAAATCCCTCCTTTTCGACAAGTTCGAGATGACGGACATGAAGGAGCTCGACTACTTCCTCGGCATCGAGGTAATTCGGACTCCGGCCGGAATCATGATTTCTCAACGACACTACATCCTCAACTTGTTATACTAGTTCGGTATGGCTGAGTGCAAATCCGTGGCAACCCCGCTCGATCGCAATCTCAAACTCGATGCGAACTCCGGCACCAAAGCATGTGAACCGACTCAGTATCGGCAACTCATTAGGAGACTCATCTACCTCACGATCACTCGAACCCGATCTAAGTTATCTGGTCGATCTCCTTAGCCAATTCATGCAAACACCGTGTGATACTCACTTGGATTGCGCTAAGCGAGTTCTACGATACGTGAGCGGCACAATGGATTACGACATCCTCTACAAGACCGCGATGCCAATACGACTCGAGGGGTACACAGACGTCGATTGGGCCAGCTACAAAGCCGGTACAAGATCAACCTCCGGATTTGTTTTCTCCCTCGGCAGCGCAGTAATATCCTGGAGCAGCAAAAAGCAACCAACCGTCGCTCTTTCGAGCACAGAGGCAGAATATAGGGGTGCGGCAGTGGCCGCATGTGCAGCTGTATGGCTCAAAAGGATACTCAAGGATCTGGGCGTACCCATCAAGGATCTGACTTCCCTTTACTACGACAACATAAGCAGTATCTATTTGGCTCGGAACCCGGTGTTCCACGCGCGGACAAAGCACATCAAAGTGCACTATGACTTCATCCGAGAGCGAGTTCTAGCTAGCGATGTCGACCTACAACACATTAGCACCAATCTTCAAACGGACGACATCTTCACTAAAGCCTTGGGAGCCGACAAGCTATGGCAATTCATGACCGATCTCGGATTGATGATCCCTGACCTGCCAAGCTTGAGGGGGAGTACTAAAGACATTACGCAATAACGCGTGGATTCCGCAAACCACACACATTACGCAATAACGCGTGGATTACGCAACCGCGCAACACCAAAAGACGCAAGCCGAAGCACAGACTTCGCAACTACGCACAACGCAAGCTGGAGCACGGATTCCGCAACTCCGCAACGCGAGTTGAAGCGGATTTCGGATACCGTCTGAAATCGACCCAACTTGAGCCTGAGGAGGCGTGTTGAGAATCAAGCTCAACTTGGTCTAGTATGTGAACTCACCTTGAGAGTGAATAGACACTCCAACGGTCAAGAGTCACCATTATGTCACCTCTTTGTATTCTAGCATTTAGTATGAGTCATAGAATCATATTCTATGACACATAACTTATGAGCTTTCACATTCCCCATGCTCCATGAGTCTTGTAATTAATGAAGAGAGAGGGTGACTATATAAAGCACCCTCCTCCCACCTTGTATTTGTTGAGTCTTTCTCCTTTGTTAATATACTTTTACATTGCGTATTCTGTGTGTCTTACTCCTTGTCTCTCTCTCTCACTCTCTCTCTCTCCCATACACACACATAACTCACATCTCTTCCGCTTCACAAGAATCATATCCGATTCTTTACACTAATTAACAAATACATGTCAAACTATTAAATTAGTAATGGCAAATCAGTCCAGATGGTGTCGTTGGTTATCACACTAGTCTCACAAACTAGAGGTCTCCGGTTCGAGTCCGGGTTTGAACACATAATCTTGTCGATTATAACAACAATAATGTTTTAACTTACTCTTTTTCAATTGGCATATGCAATTTCCATTGAGGTCCGTCTTTTATTCATAGATCCAAGCTAGTTATTCTCAATATTTCCAGATAGTGTAGTTGGTTATCACGCTAGTCTAACACCGTAGAGGTCTATAGTTCAAGTCTGGGTTTGGACAAGAAAAGATGATACATAGAATAGTTGGTATTTGTTTTTAGAAAAATACAATATAAGCAAGAAAATCAACGTCTACATGATTGCGTCAAATAGTGCTATCTGTTTCTGACATGTTTGACTCTAGTCTTACACACTAGAGGTCTTCGGTTTCACTCCATGTTTGAAAAACTAAAAATGTTACATACAATGAGTAGAAGAATTAGTATATATAAATATATTTAGTGGAACTAAATGGATCTCATGCATGTAGATTAAGCCAAGAAAATCGACGTGTTCATTTCTTGTGTCAATTACAACTATATGTTTCTCTCAAGAGACTTGTTTGAGCTAAATGCCACTACCACATGGGATACATTGAAACTCGTAATAGCCATGTAGTTTTGACATCGGTTTTGACAATTAGGTCCAGATAATGTAGTTGTCTATCACGTTAGTCTTACACACTAGAGGTCTTCGAGTCGAGTACGGGTTTGGAGAACAAAAAAGGTTACATAGAATGATTAGAAGAATTGGTATCTATCTTTATAGAATTGGAATATATCTAGTAAAACTAAGTGCAACTCATGCATGTACCTTAAGCCAAGAAAATCTACATGTTGATTTCTTGTGTCAATTACTGTTGTTTCTTTCTAGAGACTTGTTTCACCTAAATGCCACAACTACATGGGATGCATTGAAACTTATGATGGCCATGTAGTTGTGACATCGTTTCAGTGAGAGTATCACATTCATCAGAATGCATGAAATTGAGCGATATTTACAATTTCTTCTACATAGTGTAGATGGTTATAACGCTAGATTTCCACACTAGAGGTCTTCAGTTTGAGTCCGGGTTGATTTGTATATTTTGAACTATTCTTTTACGAAGAAATGATAGCTTGAAATTCCTCTAAGAACACTGTATTCTTCAATCGTTATTGCACAAAGATTAATTAACAAAGATAAATAGTCATCGTTGATATGTTTAGATGGTGTAGTTGATTTTCATGTTACTCTAACACATTAGAGGTTTCCGGTTACAGTCTATATTTGGACAAGAGAAGTGTTATTTAGATTGACTAAAATTATAACTATTGTTCTTTGGATGGTTGCCTGATTGTAATGATGTCGATATAGTAAAGTATTATGTTAAATGAACTGCAAGTCCTGCACATATAAGGTAAATCTTACTACCACATGCAAAATTTACATTGTCGTTATGGCAATGTCAGTGTTACATGCCAATCGCTCGGTCTAATTAACAAATACATGTCAAACTATTAAATTAGTAATGGCAAATCGGTCCAGATGGTGTAGTTGTTTATCATGCTAATCTCACAAACTAGAGGTCTCAGGTTCAAGTCCGCATTTGGACACATAATCTTGTTGACTACAACAACAATAATGTTTTAACTTATTCTTTTCGAATTACCATATGGATTTTCCATTGAGATTAGTCTTTTATTCATCGATCCAAGCTAGTTATTCTCAATATTTGCAGATAGTGTAGTTGGTTATCACGCTACTCTAACACACCAGAGGTCTCTGGTTCAAGTCCGGGTTTGCACAAGAAATGATGGTACATAGAATGAATAGGGTATTGGTATCCGTCTTTAGAAAAATACAATAAACGTCTACATTTTTGCGGCAAATAGTGCTATCTGTTTCTTACATGTTTGACCTAAATCACACTACCACATGGGCTACGTTGAAACTCGTGATGGCCATGTGGCTGTGAATAGAGATTAGAACTTTATATAAATTATAACTATTACATTTAACTATTTGACAATACTTACTTCTTGAACTCAATGACCATCTCCTCTAGGCTCAATTATTTGGCCACAACCCTTGACAATACTGACACCAATAGCTGCTTATCCTTTATGCCTTCCATTGCTCTCCACAGAGACAACTTCATGTTGTCGACCACTTCTTCAATTGTGAGGTCGATTTTCTTCACCGTTGTTTGACATCCAAGTACTCATGGTGGAAGAACCTTATCCGCTCGATGGACGCCATTTTTTTATGGTAGTCGTCATTGTTGTGGTCCCAAGCCAAGAGTTTTGCCTCTTCAGTTGTGAGGCCCACATATATTTTACACTCGGCATACTTGAAGAAAAAAGTGGTTGGGTGTTCTCTTACAAGTTCCCGCCGTGCTTCAGTAGAATGTGACCCACCAATTACAAAGTAATTATATTAGTCATGCTTTCTCACATCAAAAAACTCAATTGAAGCACATTCGTCACGATCCACCATTACGAAAAATGGTACAATTGTGGCATGTGGCTCTCTAATCTCAAGTGGTCTTCATCCTGTATTAACATTTATTGCTTGCCTATGGATGTGTGTTATAGGCAAATTGAAGACTTGACCTTTTCTCACCAATTTCTTTTGCATTATCTCTCTTCGAATCTTGTTTCGCTAGCTCAACACCTGGTGTGGCCCGAGTTTCCTTACCATCCGTTGAACTTGATGATTTAGACTCTGACATCTTTGAGACCTTTTTCTTCGCCGGTCTCAACTGCATCTTTGAGACCTTTTGTGGGGCCTTCATTAGAGATGGCCACACATCCCTCAGAGTTATGCGGCCTCGAATATATGGTCTTAATGTTGCTATAAGATTTTTTGAAGTCTCGATGGTGAGATTAAAAGATTCAGGACCACATGAATCTTTAACAAGTCGATCTTCAGATTGAGGGAGTCGGCGTCTTCGTAGTCAAGGTGTTGTCGTGGTATTCCGGGGCGAGATCACAGGGGTCTCGGACCAAGGAGCCTATGGGAGTAGGAAGGTTCGGGTCGGAGTCCGGATCGGCTTCCAGAGGCATGCCAGATCCGGAACGATTCCCGGATACCGGTTGGTTAGCACACAGGACTAAAGAAGTGACCTATTCCGGGCAGGATTCTAGACAACAACGATAAGCCCATTGGCACGCAGACAGACCCGCACACATCCGAAACAAGAAGGAACAACATGGTAATGCCCGTACACAAAGAAAGACTCGGTGAAAACACTAATGATTATCAGAGAAGAAGAGATTACAACTGGTCTCAGCCGGCGACAAAGCTGCGAGTTGCACACACCCCCACACAAAACAGAATGATGAACCTCTGGTCAGGAGTGCACGTCTTCCAACGCGGATAGAGGCTTTAACGTCCTCCTCGAATCAGTACACCTTACAAGACAGACAGAGAGAGGAGAGAGAGCTCGGCACTCAAACCTATAACACTTCATCTTCGCAAATCGTGGATCCCTCAAATAGTCTCAAACCTCCCCTTTTATAGAGCAAGCGGAGGTCGTTACATCACCATAAAGCTATCTGTTTTCGGGCAGAGATTTCCCTCGATTTAATCCACCGTATATTATTCTTATTCTCTGTGCGTGTGGGACTTAAAGTACCCATTAAAACCTACTACCTAGTACTTATTGGTTCTATGTTATCTACATGTGCTTGTACATTTCAGTGTGCATCCTCACACACCCTCATTCATGCGCATCCAACCTCCTTTCTGCTCGTAGCCGGAATCCATCATGACATCCACCCCAACCAAACAACACATCCTCTAGCATGTGCCAAGGAATGTAATGGTGGGGATTCAGACTCAGCTTTTACTCGTCCTCTCTTGAACCATCGGTGATCCGATCTTCGTCCGACTCCTCATTGTCGCTCCCGCCTTCTCCCATCTCTGATTCTAGTTCCAGCTCGCACCTCTTCGTGATGGCCTTTATTCATTTCTCGGCAACCAGTGTTGCTATCCTCGTCCCGTCGAGCTCCACAAGATGGTAGGTCACATTGTCGTTCATGCTCGTCATCACGTAACGCTCGAACCATCGCCTTGCAAACTTCCGGATCGACCGGTGCTGATTATCGAGGCTAGAACCCTATTACCACTACATACGTCCACTCTAATCGACTATCATCTTGTGCTTTTCAGTCACTGAAACCCTAAACCATTTTTCAAAGTATTCATATCCAAATGCCATATATCTTATTTTTTGTTCTATGAAAAAAATCTCAACCTTTAGTATTAGTTTTAGAGAGTTTTAAGGCAATAGAATAACCTACACTGTGTCAGAAGAACCATTATTTCCCGCGCGGTGAGGCACGCCTCCATTGGACTAAAAAAAGACAGAAGGCATAGGCTTATGAGTTGTGAAGAGATGAAATAACTGCATGACTTGAGCTTAAAAAATATATATAGAAACATACACGAAGCATACATAGACATACAAATACATCTAAACATAAATGTGCATACCTGTACACAAAACAAGCGTGGAAATGCATATATACACGTATGCCCGTACATACATACAAAAACACTTACATGCATGTTCATACATTTCTAGGCGATTTACCTGAACCGTGTATCTCTCATAGGCTGCCATCACTTTTGTTGTATTCAGGTCACCGTTGCTCTGCGGCTTAGCCTCTCCGTTCGTACGGATATGTAATTGACTGCCTGGCTCTTCGAATTCGTCCTTAATTTTTCTCCCGAATTTCGTATCATACACTTGTTCAAATTCCTGTGATGATGATGATAATTGGTGAGCACAATAATGATGAAGATAACGATGAATGCTGATAAAAGGAGGTTCCTTTTATCCGATCTTACCTCAAAAGACCATCGAGTGAGAGCAGGAAGCTTGTTTTTCTTCTCTTGCATACTGTGTTTCAAAGAATAGTGTGAACCAACCTTTCGATCAGAGCAGAGATCTAGAGGTACAGCAAAGAAGAAGAAGAAGAAGCCAAAGGAATTTACTCTTCTATGGCATCACTTTAATGAGGTGAAGCCTAAATTCTGAGACACAGACACACGGAAGCTGTCAGGAACTGAAATCTGATGCAGAGGCTATGGTGGGGTCATGACACAACTAAACGCAAATCCGGTGGATGTGGAAGCCAAAGTTCTGAAAATACAGAGTCTGCGATGGGGGGAAGTCGATGGTGCGGATGCAGAGAGGCTATGGGATGGATCTCTGCAGCCTCCTCTTCGCCCTCCAATGGTGAGCACGAAGGAATTGGTGCTGCAGAAGGTCGCTCTGAAACCCTAATTCTGGGAAGGAGGCAGAGAGAGAGAGAGAGAGAGAGAGAGAGAGAGAGAGCTGTTTCTTCCTTCTTGCCAACTGTTAATAATAATAATAGGCATCAAATATCTGCATAATTAACTAATTACTTAATTCTTCCATTGCCTTTTTCTTAATTAGCTAATTAGTAATTAGTTAGCCAAGTTGGTTAATTAATTGACCGATCAACAGACCGATTAACGGCTAATTAATGGCTAATCACTCGTGTCCGCCCATAGAGCTCCCCTCCCCCCCCCCCACCAACTAATTGACATTTAGTCTCAACACTGGTTTCACCAATGGATTGATGATATTCCTTATGTATGTATGTATGTATGTATGTATGTATGTATGTATGTATGTATGTATGTATGTATGTATGTATGTATGTATGTATGTATGTATGTATGTATGTATGTATGTATGTACGTATGTGTGTACGTATATACATGTATGTTTGTATGTTATGTTATGTTATGTTATGTTATGTTATGTTATGTTTGTATGTATGTATGTATGTATGTTTGTATGTATGTATGTATGTATGTATGTATGTATGTATGTATGTATGTATGTATGTATGTATGTATGTATGTTATGTATGTTATGTAATGTATGTATATTGACATGTCATGGCATATTCATCCATCGTCTGACATTAACGCTTGCATTGTCAATGATCCGGTCCGCATGTGCTTCTACGTATTCTCTTCGCCTGCCTTCTCTCAGAAATTTTAGTCTTGTTCCCACTCCATTCATGGTCGCAAACATTAATTTAAGTTGCATTTGTTAAGATATTGTAGGGTCAATTTTCTTTTATTAGTCGTCGGAAATTTTAGTCTTGTTCCTACTCCATTCATGGTCGCAAACATTGGTTTAAGTTGCATTTGTTAAGATATTGTAGGGTCAATTTTCTTTTATTAGTCGTCGGAAATTTTAGTCTTGTTCCTACTCCATTCATGGCCGCAAACATTAGTTTAAGTTGCATTTGTTAAGATATTGTAGGGTCAATTTTCTTTTATTAGTCGTCGGAATTTTTAGTCTTGTTCCTACTCCATTCGTGGCCGCAAACATTAGTTTAAGTTGCATTTATTAAGATATTGTAGGGTCAATTTTCTTTTATTAGTCGTCCATGAGGACTCCCAATTCGACCCGTGAGACTAAAGTTGGTCCCAAGTTACCAATCTTTTAAGAGACGGAGATGTCTGCTAGATGCCGAAATCGGCTTTATGCAAAACTTTAGGTTTTTTCGAAGCTCCATGATTGTTATACTAATGCTTGTGGTTGACTCCACGTAGCATACTTCCTTCTTGATGTGGTTGAAAGGTGGGGCACTTACGAGAGAGAGAGAGAGAGAGAGAGAGAGAGAGAGACACACACACACACACACACACACACAACCATCAAACCAACAACTAGAGACATACAGATGGTTTGGAATTCGAATTTTGTTTTTGATCTTATTAAGCTTAGAAGACCTTATTTTTAGATGCAATTGATGACAAGTGACAAACAAAGAATCGGCTTCTCGGTTTTCTTTATCAATGGATAAGATTGCTCCCATTAATCGTAATTATAACAATCTTTCCAATAGTCTCTGCCTGTTTTCAAGAGATAATAGATAATAGAATAGGTTTTTTTATCAACCACATGGAGGCCAAATTTGACCCTTGAGACAGAATAAACAAATCATCGTGGACATGAACCACCTTTTCTCTATTTCTTTTTTCTTTTTCAAGAGAGAGAGAGAGAGAGAGAGAGCGAGATTTCTTTTTTTTTTTCCAAAAAGAGAGAGAGAGAGAGAGATTTCAAGTTCTAAAGCCTACTAGATGCCACAATTTTCCTGCAAAACAACTCATGATTACATGCACGGGATGAACATGTCTTCCATACATTAAACAAAGCTAAAAGCTCTAGGTTTCCGCAAGCTCCATTATCATTATATGAAATTTGAATGCATATGGTGGAGTCCACGTAGAGAATACCATACTTCTTCTTGATGCGGTTGAAAGTTGAGCATTTATATACAAAATGTTCCTCACATTGGATCAATCATTCACATCATTTGCAAAATCTTTCAGTTGTAGGTATGTGAAATGCTCATCATGCCTCGATCTCTAGTTGGGGGAAGGAAACTCTTAGTTGGCCTATTGTTTATTGCATGTTATGGGGCAAGTAGACACCCATGTACCTCAATCTTTGTATGGATTGATTCTCTAAAAAGTTCATTATCTTTATAGTAGTATAGATCTACAACATATATTGCGGCAATCCATTGCTCATTCTCTCATTTGAGAGAGAGATTTTAAAGATCCACAAAAGACTGATTTTGATCCGCGAGACATGACCTAGCCCACATCAACACTAGAGAGTTGGATTCAATTTTTTATCTTATCCATCTTAGAAAACCTTCTTTCACATGCAATTGGCGATAGTGGCAAAAAAAGAACCATCTTCCCAATTCTCTTTATTGATGGAAAAGATTGCTTCCATTAATCATGATTCATGATCATACCAATCTTTCTAAGGCACAATCCTATTTCCATCTCTAAAACAAATTCTCATCTAGTGCGATCACATCATGTAGAAATGCAATCAATGTAGCAAATATGGAAGCTTTGTAATGATGGGCCATGGTCTGAAAAAAGGTAGTTTGGGCCATCCAATTGCTTGTTGGAAGTAGCATTTAATCATCACAAGCTTCATTTGTCTTTCTCATTAAAGAGAAACTCGCAAAATCCCTACATGCAAATTGTTGGGGAAGGATGGAAAACAATGGTTCAAGAGTCGCTTCTTAGTGATTGCAAGTTGTACCAACATTGATGATATGAGAAGGTAAAATAAAAGATCGAAATGTAATGTTCACAGACTAGACAAGAAACAAAAATTACTTCAGAGTTTTTAGAGTGTTTACATTGAGGCAAGCTATTTTAAATCTTCACATTATACATATAAAACAAGTTTCAAATCTTTAATATTAAATAAAAAATTAATGTAGCTTTGCATCGTAGTCGTGGGATCCGTTTAGGAGTCATGACGTAGTAGTGCTTTTGGTATTGTACATTGCACATACTTTTGTTCTTCATCTCTAAATTAGCCCCGCATCATCTTTTAATAGGAACATGGCCCACTTTAAGACACTCATTTTACACATGTCGCACAATGGATTTATTATTAGGCCTCCTTGTATAGCTACACGTCTATCTCATTGCATTTCATAGTGTGATAGCGCATATCAAAACCTCTTCACACTCGTTAGAAATCGAGATAGGGAAGTATACATGCAAATCTAAGTAAGAATGAATTTATCAATTACGTCATCGAGGATGGAATCCGAAATACACTATGTTTACATTGTGGTGTTTTTCATAGAATAAGAGGAGGATATCATTGCTTCATCAAAGAAGGCTTCAACCAATTACGTAATATCATGGAGTACAAAGAACAACAATGCTTAGAACTCTTCTTGCTAGAAAACTCAAGAGATATAGAGAGAAGTTTTTGAAGGATGATCATACAATCAAAAAGACCAATTGCAAAAAAAATCTTGCGAGAAAACTCAAGAGATATAAAGATAAGTTTTTGAAGGACAATCATATAATCATAAAGACTCATCAATAAAGAAGTAATTGCAACTTTGTTGAGCTCTATCTCTCCTTCACATTGTGGCTAGGTGCTTGACATTATGAAATGTTTAAGAAGATGGAGGGTAAAAGATCTATTGCAGCCCAACATACAAAGTAATTCATGAGAAGTATGATGGCCTATTAGATGGGCATGATAATTAAGTCTCTATTCAAATCCCTACCAAGATTGGTGAGTGCATATGTAAGCCCATTATTTTGACGTAGAAAGTTTTACTACATAGTAGTAATCCCCTTTCGAGAAAGAGTCACATACAAGACAATAAGTTTATTTAGTATCATAGGTCAAAATTCGCCTCCTCGTAGATGGTAAAAAATATAATCTATTCTATTCTTGAGTTAATCAAGGAATACACAAAGCGAGGTCTCAACCAAGACACTAATGTGAACGAGACAATAGATGTGTCATACTCATAAGTCATGATGAATTGGATCATGACCATAGACTTTGTTATTGGGCAAAAGACCATGACATGTGGAAGTGAAGGTGTTTCCCTCACTTTAGAGATCTCTCCACCTTGGAGGGTCCATGTTAGAGATTTTTTTAGTGCAAGAGTTTCAAAAACTGTATGTTCAAAATTTGAAGTTCTTCGATATATAGTTTCTTTGTACCCTATGTATAGCTATATTTATTAATGGTTTGTCATCCTCAATGTTGATGGGTGGGGGGTGAAGCCAAGGATGGCTCCACCCCCCCTCCCAAGGGGTTAGGTGTGAGGGAGAGAGAGAGAGAGAGGGAAAGACAAATAAGAAATGACACCAAATGAGAGGGGGGGAAATCTATATTACATTATGCCCCATGGGTGGGGTTTATATATATAGTACATGAGGTAACAGTTACAAAAGAATGAGACAAGTTGGCAGTTACATTACTTACCCACTCTCTCACCTTTGTACACATGCACACAAATGTGCATGTGTTCATACACATACTCATCCTCACACGCCCATATGCATTACACATACATAACAACCACTTTATAGTGTTCCATCCTTATGTCTCCCCGTACACTCCTATGGGTAACACTCAATAAATGAGAAACATTTTAAGATGTAATCTCTTGTTTGGTTGTACATGACATGTAATAATCTCTTGTCATAGGAATCAAATGGAAAACTGTTTTACATGTCATGCGACATTTGTAAAAGCCTTGGACCAATGAATGACCATCAAATCCTAACATTTGTTCACAATTCCTTTCTCCTATCTTGTCTTGCCGTGTTTTACATCCATCTCTAATATGCCCTATCTCATATGGTCTTGTTAAATTATTCTTGATGAGTGATCAAATGGTTTTTAGAGCTCACACATTACCTTTGCTCATGAAGGTCAACTAACAGTAACAAACATGTCACCTTTAATCATACCATATTGTTTTGGAACACCATAGATGGGCAACAATGGTTGTCATGCATCTCCCCTTATTTGCTAGATTGAATCATCAAAAAGAAAATGAGAGAATGCTATAATGTTAAACAATATTAATTGAATTAAATATTGACTCGAGACACATTAGTGCTCTAACTGTGTTTTGACTCGTGATCGATCCAAAGAAACCAACACAATGGGGATAAGCACCTAAAACTAGTCCGTGTTCAAGCATAAATGATCAACTTCCCCCTCCTTTTTTTGAGTAAAACTAGAAGCTCGATCCTTCTTCCTATAGTTATTCTCTCGAGCCGCTTTTTTGCAATCTAAGAATTTCTAATATGAGGGATGATTATCAACCCTCTCTTGGCTTAGATTTCTCCTACTCATTGTTCAAATCCTAATTATTCATTGTTTGGTTGTGGCACATTCCAATTCTCGACACTCCTCGCCCCGCACAGTCAAAAGATTGTGGATTGGTGATAGATTCCCAATCATGTGAAATCGATCAATATCACTCTCAGGCTAGCTGCTACATAAAAATAGATTGTTTTGTTGAATGATTCTTTCAGAAGGGATGAAGATGCTAAGCTCCGCAAGGTGGTGTGATTATAATTACATTATGAAGAATAAAAGGAAACTTATTCAATGGTAACTATTAATAGTTTCTGGTCCTAGTTTTTTGGAGTCGGTTTTTCCAACAAATGTTGGTGACACTTTTTCAAGTTATTTGTGCAAGGATTGGATTATGGATGAGTGGTATTGGGGCAGTTAGTTTTGCTTTGAATTTACATGCGTATGATTTTGTATTGCGTATTGAAAATGTGTGCCAAGTGGTGATCGCATATCACATGCAACATTACATAAATGAGGTTATGGGTTGAAGCCTCACACGTGACAAATGCAATATTATTTGACTTTGTTTTTATATCATGATACAATTGTTTCACGAAACCCATCCCCAATGAACTTTGACTTTGTTTTTATATCATGATACAATTGCTTCACGATACCCATCCCCAATGAACTGGCAATTCACTCATCTTGATATTCACATCAATTCTCAAAACTAAACTCCTAGAACACATTTAATACATACTCATAATATTCAACCACACCTCTACTTCGTAAGTCTTTACTACTTTATTCTTATTGGTAATCACTATAGTAGCGCCACTAGTTGATGGTGCACACACTTCTCCTCTACTTCATCTCCTAATCTAGGGGTTTTTACTTCTCTAGCCCATCACAACCCCTTCTTGTAGAAGCTTGTTCTAGAAATCTAGAGAACATCTTTAGATTTTGCATTGGATAATCGCGAAGGTGCTCTTTATTTTGCTCGATTTACAAATCCTAGTTTTCTTTTTAAAATTATACATTGGATAGTTGCAAAGGTGCTCTTTATTTCGCACATAGTTCAGGCAAATAGTAAGGAATTAAAATGACCTTCTTTCGTCTTGGTTTCTAATCTGTGTGAACGTTGATTAATCGTCTATCACCGTTGTCTCCATTCTTGCTATAGTGATGCATGGCTGACTAGCAATCGGCAACGGTTTGGTTTGAACCGAACCGAACCGCGAAACCGCGGTTTAACGGCTTAACGATTTCACCGGTTCGGTTCAAGTTTAGGTTTTTTTTAACGGTTCGGTTCGGTTTCGGTTTGGTTTCAGCAGTAAAAAACCGAGCTTTAAACGGATTAACGGTTTTTATTTTTAAAATTTAAAAATTTAAAAAAAAAAATTAAAAAAAAGTAAAAAAAAATTCTAAAAAATTTTAAAAATTGTTTTTAAACAATCTTTTCATTTTTACTCTTATTCTCACATTTTAGGAACATCTTAAAAATTTTAAAAATTCTAAATAATGAAATATTATAAATTTAAAAAAAATAAAAAATAAAAAATTGACCTATGTGGAAAACCGAAACCAAACCATGAAACTGCGGTTTTTACGGTTTAAAGGTTTAATGGTTTGAAAAATGTTTAATGGTTCGGTTTAGACCCTCTCAAATTGAACCGAACCATTGCCAATTGTTATGGTTGACCTAGAATGAATTGGTAGAAAGACTCTTGGACAAAGAAATTCTTATTTCCAAAAACATCCCTTGTAGTTACTTTAATGTTGGGGCTTGCGTCATACGAATTTTCTATTGCTTCTATTGTTGTTCGGACTTTCCATTAATGGTTTTTCTCGATAGGCCACTTCCCACGATTGTCGAAGTTCCCACAATAATTTTACGTTCTACCTTACTAATAAGGAATCTAGTTTCTAAAATCTTTTTGATATTGATTATAGTCTATATGTCCGAAGCTAGCATTTACTACAATTGTCACAAGTAGATAATATGCACAAGAGACTATAAGATAATCAAATGGATGAGTTGATTAATTGCAAGACTTTGTAACTGGTGTTATTCACCCATATCTCTACAAGTGGAGTTGATTGTAATCTAGGTGAACACACATATTTATACAAGTTCTAAGATTGAATATCTCTAGAATATACCCAAGAAATATCTATAGAATATACCCGTCTAGAATATACTATATGCTAGACTATACAATATTAAACCATATACAACTTTATATGTAACTTAAGGGTTTCCATATGGTTTATTTAATACTATGTATTGGGTGTGTTATAGGTCAAAGGTTTGAGTCTAGAATGTGACATTATCCCCCCTCTTACACCACCTTCCCAAACCGGTCGCCAATTTGTGGGGATACTGGTGATGAAAATCTTGGACCACCTTTGGGGCATTTTGTAAATTCTATATTGGCTCCCACGTGGCATTAGACATGGGGCAACCCTTCCACAAGACGAGGTATTGCAAGTGTTGACGATGCAAATGCAAGTCAAGTATTTGGTCAACATCGTATTCCTCCCATATCGTCAACTACACAAGTGGTGGTGGTGAGGCTTGGCGTTATGGGAGTTGTGAAGCATAATGGGGTTCGAGGAGGAGACATGAAAACCATCATGAATCTAGAACTGGGATGGACTAAAGACTAGAATATTTCTATAATATACTAAAGGCTAGAATATTTTGAATGTACTATATGCTAGACTATACAATATTAAACCAATGTATACTAAGATTACATGTAACTTAAGCGTTTCCATATGATTTATTTAATACTATGTGTTGGGTGTGTTATATGTCAAAGGTTCGAGTCTAGAATGTGACAACAAGTGCTTCTTTCTTTGACTTTTCTTCTAAAACACTTTCTTCGTTTCTCTTCTTTATGTTTTTGGTCTTTGAGAAGGACCAACTTCATCTGTTCTTTTGCAACTCTTCTCTTCTACTTGAACTTCATGGTCGTTTACCTCAACAACTTTTGCGAATGCAGTTAGTTTGCGATTCCATCTAGTACTAGTTTGAATCTCTTCGCCACCCTTCTTTAAGTCCTCTAGTTGAACCGTTCGTTCACTTGTAGTGTTCATCCCCTTATTCTAGAAGCCTGTACCAATATGAGGATCACCTACCTTCAACCCATACATCCTCTTGGTTTTAGAGTCCTATTTTAACTTCTTCCTTTTACCTTTTCCGAAGTTAATTTAGAGAGGCTATTGAGTTTTTGACAAATGAATCTTCCCATCTTAATTGAAAATCTGATTTCCATCCAAAACTTCTCAATGACTTATAGATTCCCTCTTCTGATGTTCGGTGCTATCGCACCATATGCATTACAAGTGAAGTTTTCTTTTTGTTCTTCCTTACGCTTTTGTTGACTTGAGCTTTCAACTTTCTCTAACTTGGTGAACCTCAACTACATATCCTTCATATTTTTGATTAGTTCATTAAGTAGTGATTCTAGTTCTTTTCCCTTAAATTTCTCTTCTTGCTCAAGCAATTGATTTTTTTGTTGGACGATCCCTCACAATAATATTCTTCGAGCTTTCAACATTGTTATCCATTTCCAATGCCCTTCTTTGAAGTATATGACAAGCCGCTAAGACTCCAACTTGTTTGATAGCAGTCTACTTGTGCTGGTTCAATCTTTCAAAAGGATCAATCCTTTACTTGAACCTCGAGCACTCTATTGAATTGGTGGTTTCACTTAACAATCGAAAACGGAACCGTGAAACTGCAACTTAATGGATTCAACAGTTCGATTTAGGTTTAAGTTTTAAACAATGGTTCGGTTCGATTTCAATAGTTAGAAACGATGGTTTAAATGGGTTTTTATTTAAAATATTTTCAAATTTTGTTTTTAAACAATCTTTTTAGACCTAAGTTGAAAACCGAAACCGAACCACGAAACCGCTGTTTTAATAGTTTAACGGTTTCAAAAATGTTTAACGGATCAGTTTTAACAATTTCGTGGTTCGCTTTGGTTCAGGTTTCAAAATTTTTAAACAGTTTGGTTCCAAACCGGTGTCATGAAGATTTTCGGCTATGGTGAGAAAATCGGGTGGAATGGGCAAAGTTGGCAATGTGCACCGTGTGCACATGTACATTTAAAAATGTATATAAAATAAAAAGGTGAATATTTGTCCCACATTGTAACGTTCTTCCCTCCTTGGACTATAAAAGGAAGGAGGGGTCTCTTGTTATAGGGTCACCCATTTTGAGTTAGGAGGGTGTATTGTTAGATCTTGGGTTTGGTAGTTTTCTTATTCTTATTTTCTT
>NW_028230849.1:0-27272 GCF_043228905.1 Azolla caroliniana | reverse complement strand
AACCATACATTACAGCGGTACGGATGGAGACCAAAGTCCCCGACAATGGTTCTGCCTATGCGAAAATCCGTAGCCAAGATGGACGACGAACTGTACAATTTATGACAGTTCGCCCAAATCATGAGAGGAACAAGCAAGAGCTTCGTGATCATTCAATACCAAAAGATTGTGATGATTTTGATAATCAGGTTTTTGACTAGGACTGTTGCGAGTGAGGGTTGGAATAGTCCCATTATTAAAAGACCCTCATATAGGGCATTACAACATATGAATAAGTCATTTCATGTTTCTGAAAGTGGTGCTATATGTGTGACTAGGATGTATGAATGCAAGAGGAACTTGAAAAAGAATGCTAATCTGTTTCAGCAAGCATTGAAGGATAATGGAGTACTTGAAAAAGAAGAGCAGATTGAAAGTGTTATGGAAGAAATTTCTTTTGCAAATACTTTAGAAGAGTTAGAAATGTATTTGAAAGAAGATGATGAGAATGTTAGAAAGATACATGTAAACTCAATTGATATGTATTATGAGATTGATAGGTATAATTGTAAATATGAAGAAGTAGAAAGTTTATGTAATACAAAATACAAAACAATAGATAAAAAGGTCAAACCTGCTGCAGTACCATTACCTATTGGTAGTGAAGAGAAGATGGAGGCAGCAGCAACCGAGCCTATGCTTCGACCAATAGAGAAGATCGGACATCACTTCACTTCGGAGACAATAAATAACTTGAGAATCGGAAGGGGTGAATTTCTTCTACAATCAGAGATCGCGACTTTCAAAGAAATGATCTTTAGGCATGGGAAAGCGTTCACATTCAAAGCTGAGGAGATTGGTTGTGTAAATCCAAAGGTGGTGACGCCAATGGTAATATTTACTATCCCTCATATTCCTTGGAATTTTAAACCTATTGCAGTACCGAGAGCTCGATTACCTCAATTGTTGGAGCTGCTGAAGGATAAAGTCAAGATAAAGATTTTAGAGCCTTCAAATGCACCATACTCCAATAGATGGTTCACAGTTCCAAAGAAAGATGGTTCTCTAAGATTCATTCAAGATCTACAACCAGTCAACAAAGTCACAATCCGAAATGCAGGAATCGGACCGATCGTTGATGAATTTGCGGAAGCGTTTGCTGGAAGAGCGATTTACTCTATGGGAGACCTATATTCAGGATACGACCAATTTCAACTAGCAATTGATAGTCGCAATATCACAACAATGAAAACACCAATTGGGTTGGTTCGAATGTGCACTCTACCTCAAGGTGCGACGAATTCGGTTGCTCATATGATGAATGCAATGAACAAAGTTCTACATGAATACATCCCAAAGGTAACTATGCCATTTTTAGATGATATTCCTATTAAGGGATGCTTAGAAAGAGAGAAAGATGAGACTATGGTTGGAAATGGTTGCAGAAAGTTTGTGATGGATCACATTAATGAATGTGAAAGTATTTTAAATAAGCTTGAGCAGGTACATTTGACACTATCAGGAACAAAGTCTTGCTTTGGGCAAAACGAAGTTCTAATAGTTGGTCATATGTGTGGGTGGTATGGGAGGAAGCCTTCGCCGATCAAAATTAATGCAATACAAAATATGAAGGAAGTTTGCGACTCGGTAACAGAGGTGAGAAGATTTTTGGGTGCATGTGTGTTTTATCATATTTGGTTACCACACTTTGCACATGTCTCAGATCCTCTCTACCAACTTTTAAGAAAAGGAAAGAAGTTTATTTGGACTGATGAACATACACAAGTTGTTCAACAGCTGAAAGAAGCATTACTGAAAGCACCAGTTCTTCGTCAACCAGACTACAAAGGTGAAAGACCAATTATAGTAACAGTTGATACTAGCCCAATCGGGATCGGTTGGGTTATCAACCAAGAAGATGAAGACCAACATCGATATGCTATCAGATATGGAGCAAAGATATTAAATGAAAGACAAAGAAACTATGCACAAGTTAAACGAGAATTGTGGGGTTTGCTTACTGCATTAAAAACAGATAGAGATTACTTGATCGGAGCAGATGTAGTGGTTGAAACAGATTGTTTGCCACTCATTGGAATGGTAGCAAGTTGCACGACACCAGATATTGCAATGCTTCGGTGGATTGCATACATCAGAACCATGAACCCAGAATTGCGGCATATAAAGGGAAAAGAAAACCCAGTTGCAGATATGTTGTCAAGGGCAAGGTTCATAAATGAAAAGGTGATGCAAACTGAAGATAAGAACTGGGCAACTACAAGCCATCAATTTGCTCATCAAGAATCTATGACGCCTCATGATGAGTTTAATGTAAGTATAATGTTCAAAGACACAGAGTATGAAGGTCAATGGTTAGAAATAGGAAATTTTCTAAAGACTCAAGAAGCCAACCCATCATGGTCGAAGAAACAATTAAATGAATTTCGAAGACGAGCATTCAAGTTTTTTTTACATGAAGGGCATTTATGGAGGCGTCCAAAAAGGCCAACCGAAAATCCTCTTCGAGTCATTTGTAAGGATGACATTAAGAGAAAATTAATTAATGAATTCCATGATAGTTTGTGGGCAGGACATAGAGGCATATGGGCGACATTTATGAAGTTGAAAGAAAAGTATTGGTGGCCACATATGTATAAAGATGTAACGAAATTTGTGGAAACCTGTGAGGTTTGCCAGAGGTATTCAACTATCCGGTATCGAGATGAGCTAAAACCAACATATTCATCATCAATGCACTACAAATGGATGGTTGATTTAGTGACAATGCCACTTGGGGAAGGTCAAATGCGATATTTAGTACTAGCAAGAGAAGACCTTACAAACCAAGTAGAAGGAAGACCACTACGACAAAAAACAACTAGAGCTGTATGTAAATTTTTGTTAGAAGATGTAATATGTCGTTACGGGTGTGTTGGTAAAATAATTGCAGATAAAGGAGAACTCGACTCTGATGAAGCTAGAGAATTCTTCAGCCGAATAGGGGTCAAATTATCACTTACAACTGCATATAATCCAGAAGCCAATGGAAAGATTGAAAGAGGACATAGCTCAATAGTTAAGGCGATCGTGAAAAGTTGTAAAGGTAAAATAAGAGATTAGCCACGCATGCTACCTTATGCACTATGGGCGGATCGAACAACTCATAGTTCAGTAACAGGATACATGCCAGCTGAATTGATACTTGGTCAAAAGCCCATCATGTCGATAGAAGAATCAATTATGTCATGGATATCTATTCCATGGAGAGAAGAGGTGAGCAGAGAAGAATTACTTGCTTTGCGAATTCAAGAATTAGAGCGTCGACCTGAAGATATAGAAATAGCAGCCCAACGATTGAAGGAGGCTCAACTAAAGAATAAAATCCTTTTTGATAAAAGTCATAGAATTCGACCTAAGAAAATAGAAGAAGGAGATTGGGTGCTCGTGTACGATAGCAGTTTAGATAATCAACATAACACCGTCCGCAAGTTCGCTGAAAGATGGTTTGGGCCTTATATAGTAAGAAAAGTATATGATAACTTTACTTATAAGCTTAGTGAATTGGATGGGACACTAATCCTAAACGTGGTAGCTGGAAAGAGGATAAAAGTATTTAAGAAAAGGTTTGAGCTTGAACCTCCTCCGATAGATCAACATGAAGATGAAAGATAGTGGCACATGCCGGAGGATGTGCAGGTCTAGAGGGGGTGGATGTCGTGAAGTACGAAAGCTTCACATTAAAAGTCTACAATAAGATAAATACGTAACTAAAATAACATTTGATAATGTTTTATAACAACACATATGATAATATTATATATATGTAAAGAAAAATAATATATATATATAGATAAATATATTATATTACACGAATAAGAGAGGACTTGAACCAATAACCCCACCCTATGACTCTCAAATCTTACCATTTACTCTATACTAGTAATATACATAAAATAAAGCATACTTTATATATACTTTATATTAGATAAAGGATTTGCTTCATGATATAAAAATAAAGTTGTATGTTGTAGTATTTTGAGACTCGAATCAACAACCTCATACACCAAAGTCAACACACCTACCATTAAGCTAGGCCCTTTCTCTTTAAGATTATATTTTCATGTTTATTCTTATTGCATATATTGTTTCATACATAAAAGCTCAAATGAGCGAGATGTTTATCGTGCATCACATGTAATGCATGAACGCCAAATGGCGATCATGCATCACATGCATTTCATGCACTACATGCATGACTTGTACCCTCCAATGCATCATATGCATGGGGGCACCTATTTAAAGGGTGAAAGAGAAGATCAAAAGGAGAGATATGTATGAGATATCAATCAAATTATGTATTTCATAAGAGATACCATAAAAATAGAGAAAGAAGGGAAGAAGTTTAACATAAACGTAGAGCTCTAGCTTGGCGGTCGTGGTGGTCAACTCTCAACAAGAGGGAGGCGGTTCGAGCCTTATCTTCATCAAAATATTGAAGTGAAGATTGTAATGGTCTACGATCAAGAAAGAGAAGAGCGATTACCTTGCAAGACAAAGTTCGGAGGTTCAACGATGTGCACAATCATTTTGTAACTCTTTTATCAAATAATTATAAATCTCTTTTATTGCTTCAAATATCATTCTATATCCTATCTTGTCATATCTTGTTGATCACTATTTATCTATCTCTACTCTTTCGTCTCTTCCGTCCATAATCCCAGTGATTCCTTCCTCACTTTCACGATTTCTTTTGTCTACGCAACGCTACGCTTCTAGGCGAGCCAAGCCACGACAACGGTCATCCGACTTCTTCACCATCGCGATTTTTAGATTCTCCATCTCCTTCAGCAACTGCTCCACCGTAGTTGCGTCGATTCCCTTCTCAGTTGTAGCTTCTCGAGCCCGCGGTTGATGGTGTTCCGATCCGGATCTCGGTTTCGGAATCAGTTCCGAAACCCTCTTTTCTTCGTTGGCAAGCCATTGCTATTAGAGATCTAAGTACTAAAGTAAGCTTAAGATAAGGATAAACAAATGATAGATAGAAAGGAGAAAGAGAAAGAAGGGTGCCGATCCACCCGACCACCCCCGAGCGAAGGGATCGAGACGGACTCGAGCCTTGATCGGCGTCCCATACCACCGTCGTGGCGTCGAGTCGTACCTGGTGTTGGCGCGCTCGCTACAAGAGTTGACCCACCACAAGAGCAGAGTCTCGATGTAGTGAAAAGATGATCAAATGAGGGTAGCTAGGCCTCTTATTTATAACGATACCCAAGGCCCCCAGGCAAGTTCGCACTTGACCTATTGGGTTGTCTCAATCCCGAGGATTAAAACTAATCCTCCCCTTCTTTACACTCTCGTTTAACCCTCACACTTATCCACGTGCATAGAATACTACGGTAAATTCTCACCATGGGATATTAAATGTTCATGCCCATCACATACTCCCCCTCTTTAAAACATTGCACTCTTGGAATGGAAAGTTAGGGAAATTAGTTCTGAGAGTATTTTCGCGTTCCCATGTGCCATCTTTTATTGATTTATCCATCCATTTTATTTTAAATTCTCGGAATTTCTTTAGTACGTAATTTTTTTGTTTTAACATCGAGAATTCTTTCTGGTACATGTGGTTTAGAAGATAATTCTTCAGAAGTAACCAGAGTTTCAGTTGTAACTGTATTGTCGCCATAACCTAGAAGTTCTTTTAGACGACTCACATGAAAGACTGGATGAATTCCGACACCATCGGGAAGAGCGAGACGATAGGTTGATGACCCAATGCGTTTGAGGATTGTAAAAGGTCCACAAAACCGTGGGGCTAACTTAGCACACTTACCCGTAGACAATGTCTTAGAATTATGAGGTACACGTAAAAATACCTTCTGTCCAGGGTTGAATACACGAGGTTGCCTATGATGATCGACATAAAAACACGCTCTATCTTGAGCTGTTTTTATATTATCTCGTGCAATATGCAATATATCTTGCATATCCCGAAGAAAGTTTTGCGTACTTCGCAACTCATCATGATGTATATTAACATCAATCGGGGCTCGTGGCTGAAAACCATACATCAACATAAAAGGACTATATCTCGTCGACGTATGCTTGGAGCTATTATAAGCAAACTCCAAAATTGGGAGATACCGTTCCCATTTTGTTGGTTTTGCACCAACGTATGCTCGAAGCATGTCCTCAATAATTTGATTTACTCGTTCTGTCTATCCATCGGATTGAGGATGATCCGTGGAGCTCATGCTCAACGTAGTTTCTAACTTCTTAAAGACTTGCGTCGAGAAGTCACTAGTAAACTTTGGATCTTGATCACTCACGATATCCATCGGTAACCCATAAAAACGAAAGAATTCGTCAACGAATTGGTAAGCCAATTCAGGAGTTGTTACCGTGGTTTTAGTAGCAATAAATCTGGCCATTTTAGTTAGTCGATCAACGACAACCCAGATGGCATCATGACCTTTTTGGGTGCGAGGAAGGCTAACAATAAAATCCATGGATATACTTTCCCAGTTATTATTGGGAATGTCCAAGGGATGTAAAAGTTCTGCGGCTTTAAGTCGCTCGGCTTTGTTAACCTGACACTGGTGACATTTAGTCACATAGCTATGTATGTCAGGACGCATCTTAGGCTAATAAAATTGAGTGGACATGAGAACGAGTGTACGATGTATTCCAGGGTGCCCTGTTGAGGGTGCATCATGGCATTAAAAAAGAATCCTCTTTTTGACCTCGGGTAAATCTGGAACACAAACCCTTCCATTACGGTAGAGCAAACCGTTAGCAATGTGGAAGTATTCCTTCGAGGATGTGGTGGTGTCTGTTCCAAACTCAACTCTTGCCCAGTATTTTGCAAAATAACTGTCATCAAGATACTTTCCTCGAAGGTGATCATAAAGATCTGATGTTATTTCAGTGAAGCTAAGCATGTTAACTTCACGGATGCGACTTAGTGAATCAGCGATAGTGTTCATGGAACCTTTACGATATCGTATGGAAAAATCAAAGTCCTGGATGAGATCAGCCCATCGTGCCTTACGACCTTTCAGGTCTTGTTGATCACAAAAATATTTCAAGGACTCGTGGTCCGTAGTTACCACAAAGTGATTTCCATAAAGATAATGGCGCCATGTTTTGAGCGCATGTATAACTGCAAATAATTCCTTTTCTTGAACGGTATACCGACATTGAGCAGAATCAAGTTTCTTACTCTCGAATGCTATTGGTTTAGCATCTTGATACAAGACAACACCTATAGCATAATCGCTTGCATCGGTTTCAACCTCAAAAGGTTTTGAAGGATCAGGTAAAAGAAGTGAAGGAGCCTTGCAAACCAGGTCCTTGAGTTCCTTAAAGGCAAGGTCTAGTGTAGCATTCCAAACAATAGGTTTTGTAGACTTATGCGTTTGACCTTTTAAAAGATCAGTAAACGGCGTCGTGAATTGGGAGTAATTACGAGGAGATTTTCGCAAAAACCCGACAAAACCAAGGAATGATCGAACTTCTCGAATATTCCGAAGAGTGGGCCAAAGCTTGATTTTCTCAATGCGAGAAGGATCAATTTCAACTCCTCGTTCGGTTATGAGATGTCCTAGATAAGTAATTGATTTCTTGAAGAACTCACATTTTGAGATCTTTGCATAAAACTGTTTGTCACGCAATGTTTGTAAAACAAAGCGGACATGTTTAGCATGTTCTTGTAATGTACGGCTATAAACTAAAATATCATCCAAGAAAATAACGACAAATTTTCCAAGTTGTTCTCGGAAAATGTCATTCATTTCTTGTTGAAATGTAGCCAGAGCATTGGTCAAACCAAAAGGCATAACCAAAAACTCGTAACGGTCAAAGCCCGTACGAAATGCCGTTTTAGGAACATCGTCCTCACTTATTCGTATTTGATGGTAGCTAGTACGGAGATCAAGTTTCATAAAATACCGAGCTCCCTCGAGACGGTCAATTAGATCGTCAGCCCAGTGCAATGGGTACGAAATCTTGATCGTCACTTTATTCAAGCATCGGTAATTAATACACATACACCATGTGCCCTCTTTCTTTTTAACCAAGAGAACTAGTGCACCCCATGGAGATTTACTATAACGTATATAACCCATTCGTAAATAGTCCTTGAGTTGCTTAGATACCTCATCTTCTTCGGATCGACTTAAGCGATACGGAGGTATACTTATTGGTGCAACACCAGGTACAATATCTATACGATGGTCTATATTACGTTTAGGAGGTAACCCATCAGGTAGTTCACTTGGAAAAACATCATGAAAATCATTTAAGATTTCATTAAGTTGTTGTTCAAAATATGTTAATTGAACCAGGACATTATCGATATTGTAAATGTGAATGTCCGGATCAAGTACACAATAAAATAATGTAGAACAAGACAACTCGGATATTGATGGACACGAGGAAACAATCGAGAGGGATCGTTTTTTTACACGTTGAATAAAATGCATACAATCGTTCAGTACAAAAGAAATGGAATGACGAACCCAATCAATAAATAAAGAAGAGTTTTTATTATAAAACCAGGGATAACCTAGTATTACATCGGTGGTACAAAGATTCATTACATGGAAGTCTACTTCCTCTATATAAGTATCAATAGAAATTCCTAATGAATGAATCGCCCCATTGATGTATTGTACTCTTCCATCAGCCAAGTGCACCGTGTAGGTGTGATCCCTTACGGTGGGTTGGATTCCCCATATCTGAACCAAACGATCATTCACAAAATTGTGTGAGCTTCCCGAATCAAATAAAAATTGTACGGGAGATCCATTGATATACCCGTTTGCACATAGTAACTCATTGGGACCCAATACATAGTGAGGGAAAGAACATTGACAATTACTTAAATGATGTGTATAGACCTGAAGGAAATTAGGAATCTGACCTTTATGGTCTGCAGCTTTAGCTTTGTTGTCATGCTCTTTCCGTTGGAGCTTTCGACATTGATCTTTTGTATGACCCTTCTTTTTGTAGAATACACAAAAAGGATGTTGTCACTTACAATCACAATCCAGGAATTCGTTGGGTATCTTGCGTTTCCCAACAAATTGCGACTGCTTAGTCCCGGGCGCTTCATTGGGTTTGTTATGGTCCTTCTTCGAAGTGCGTTGATAGCGAAGAACTATTTCAACGGCCTCTTCGAAGGATTTTGGATCCTTATCGTGCACTATCCAGTGATAGTCCGAATTGGGGATGCCATTGACAAAACAAGCTATCAACCAATTGCCCCTTCTAGACCCGATTTTTGAATTTGGGTTCTAGCATGGTGAACATAGTCTTCTAGCGAGGAAAATTTCTTGCTAGAGAGGTTCATTAAAGCTTGTGCTGCCTCGGTTCGAGAGGGAGGTTGCAGAAATTGACCCTTAAAAACCATGACAAAATCTGTCCAGGTATCGGGCAATTTCCCCATAGTACGGAGCCCACGCCACCAGGTGGCGGCCTTACCCCCGAGTTCTCGGCCGACATATGCAATCTTCGTACTATCTGGCGTGGGATAGAGCTCAAAATGAGACTCCCATCATCCCAACCATGTGCAGATTGCTTCTTCGGTTCTTTCCTTTTTGTCTCCCGTAAATGGCTTAACGACAAATGATGGTTCACCTTGTCGCTCATCAGGTCTATTAGTCTCACATTGTAGACTAATGACACGTGCCTCAAGAGCACTCTGAGATTGCCGAAGTTCGGTCATCTGTTGAGCGGTGAAACTAAGGTATTGGGTTATTTGTGCCAAATACATCTCAGTGGACATTTGTCCAGGAGGATTTCCTTGAGTTCCTTCCGCTTGAGCGGATGACATCGGGACGTTAATTTGTGCCATTTAAGATTATTTCTGGAAAAGAAATAGGATAAGGTCGTAGATATAGTCATAACATCATGTCGTCATGTAAACATATCATGGGCAAACATTAATCGATATCATGATCTCACGTCAATACCCCTATAGACGTATGAGATGAGGTTCAAGATCAGGTTATTATGGTAACACAAAGGTGTTTTAAAAACCATGGGGGTGACAAATAAATGTCTTTCCCTGATCTCTATATCGATTTTTTCATGGTGGCTCCCCGAGGCTCAACCATGTATGTTCGCGTCATGAATAGTTTATACACGAAAAAAAATGTTAACAATAAAGTATGTTTCGGTGCCCACATATGTGGTTTCGTCTCTTTAAGTCCTATTACGAGGACCCCGAGGTGCACTTAGACCTTAAGTCTAAACATGTTTTATAGTCATATGTATCAAGGATGTTGTATGGTCTTGGTCATATTTGAACTCGAAACCTCGACAACAAATACATTAAACACGAGTCAACCAAGTAAGTTGCTCTTCTCGAATGCTTAATGTTTGATGCGTATAAGAGATATGCGAGGCAATTGATCATATATGTTTTTTTTTAAAAGAACATATATGTCAAGGGTCATTATTTCGCCCTCATTTACCAAAACTATGTTGGTACGTTACCTAACCTCAAGTCTCGTAATTACGATGGCATACGCCAAAGTGCAACCTAATAGTCAAGCCAAATGAGCCCTCATTTCGTAGTAGGCTCACGTGGGCCATCACATGGTCACGTCATTACGAATGCCTCTCGTAAGAACGAACTCATGGTGGCATCGTATCCATGTAACGAGGGAGGGATGTTGGATACGTGCGTCATTGGAGCGACCTCACTTGAAGTGGGTCAAGCCCTACGTACTCAACATCATTATGGCTATTGGCGTTTCTTTATGTAACGAAATCGAGGTCATCAACGGGGTTATCAACAATAAAAAATTGTTGAAAAAGGGATGGTGACAACGCCATTCTCACAAAAATGTGAGGACGGCCACCAACATCCTTTTCCCGACAAGGACAACTTTCGATATAATCACGTAATAACGAATATACACATATGTTTACTTATCACATATATACGATCAAATACGTATATATGTGACCATATATGCCTATATTAAACATATCGTTATATTAAATAGCCACAAATGATGTGATCGAGATACGTAATCGAGGTATATACCTCTACGCACACGAAACATCCACAAATAAAAGATCATCGTAATACGCAATTGAGGTATTGACCTCTTACGCATACGAGACCAATCGCATATCGTTTACAACAAATCAAGGTATTAAACTCATACGCAAACGTAACATATGTTCATGAACGTAATACGTAATTGAGGTATTAACCTCGTACGCATACGACACTCATCACATATTATTAATATATCAAACGAGGTATTGACCTCGTGCACATATGTAAACGTTTTAGATAATCAATTAAAGACCACTACAACATCATTGACTTAATGAAAAAAAATGACATATAAACCAAACACATGATTAGATGGGAGAAGAGAGAATAGAATAAAAATTCTGGAAAGAGTTACCGAAGTTCTTTGTTGATCGTTGTCTGGATCAAGGCCGACCGCACATCGATCGATCACCATCAATCAAACGACAAATGAAAAACAAAGAAACATTAGTACATAGCTCTGATACCAAATATTAGAGATCTAAGTACTAAAGTAAGCTTAAGATAAGGATAAACAAATGATAGATAGAAAGGAGAAAGAGAAAGAAGGGTGCCGATCCACCTGACCACCCCCGAGCGAAGGGATCGAGACGGACTCGAGCCTTGATCGGCGTCCCATACCACCGCCGTGGCGTCGAGTCGTACCTGGTTTTGGCGCGCTCGCTACAAGAGTTGACCCACCACAAGAGCAGAGTCTCGATGTAGTCAAAAGATGATTAAATGAGGGCAGCTACGCCTCTTATTTATAGCGATATCTAAGGCCCCCAGGCAAGTTCACACTTGACCTATTGGGTTGTCTCAATCCCGAGGATTAAAAGTAATCCTCCCCTTCTTTACACTCTCGTTTAACCCTCACACTTATCCACGTGTATAGAATACTCTGGTAAATTCTCACCATCGGATATTAAATGGTCATGTCCATAACAATTGCCCCCTCTTTGTGTATCGCGCAACGATATCCCGCACACTTTCCCATGTTTCGGTGAGGCCACTCTCGGTATTCGTGTCCTCTAGAAGCACTCCAAGATCCTTCCGGTCCCGGACGTCTACGGCTCGTAAGAACATGATAACTTTGTCCGGTGCGAGGATAGCTTGATCTCTCGCAGACAACCTCCCGAACCGACTTTCGAATGCCGAAAACACATCGAGGTCCTTCATCCCCTTGTCTGGCGTTTCTACCCAATCCTCGAATCCTCTCCGCGTTGCCTTGGAGGAGTCCTCGATAGCGAACGTGGTCTTTAGCGCCTCTTCAAACGCTTCCCACGTCAGATTCTGTTGTCGTAGCCCGTGGATACTTGCTTGAAGCCTGTCGGTAGCCACCCGGTTGAAGGATGTCACTTGTAGTCCTTCCAAAATCCCGCACCGTAGCATTTCCGCCTTGTAGTCTCGAAGACAGCGTGATACGTCCTTTCCGTTGAATTGTCCGATCCGTTGCACGAGCCGCTCTACTGCCGTCGCTATCTCCGACATCGCATGTTTTTACTGAAGCATTCGCTCGAACATCATCATGATGCTGTTAGCCTCCGGTTGATTTGCCATCTCCTTGCCACCCGTTTTCACGTCGGGTTCACCAGTTGTGTCATGCCTTTCGCCTCCGAATCGTTGCGTGAGTCGGGTGGGAACCACTAGGGTTTTGAACTAGGAGGAAGGAAAATTCTAAGGCAATTAAGAATGTGAAATATATTGTGAGAAAGAAAGATATGAAAAACTCGTGAATCCCACGAGTATAGTGTATTAGTGAGTACTCAAATTAAGAGAGAATAATAGTTAGCAAATTCGTGGACCCCCACGATTATATTATATTAATCAACCCTTGTAAAATAATCAAAAACCTCTATACATCTTTCTCTCTTCGTTATATAGTGTTGGAAGAGTCTAAGTTTATCACATGCAAGCATCATGCTTTTTCTATCTTTTGTTTTCATGCACATTGCATGTGCATGATTAGCTTTCTATCTCATCTTTTCTTTTTGAACTCGAGTGTCTATGCATGAATAACATTTTTACCATGCACGTCTAGAAATTTTACATGGAATAAAGTTTAGTATAACTTAAAATTCATGATACCCTACTATAATGATAAGGCTTAACATTATTAACATGGAGGTGCAAGGTTCGAATCTTGCCCTATGCATGTAATATATATATTTTTATACTTTCTTCTATTCACAAATACGTCTCTTCATCCGGTGAGAGACTCTCACCGGCCTTTTTCATCCGGCTCTTTCCGGTTTTGCTTCATCCGGTGCTTGATAGTTTTCTTTGTCCGGTTCTTATCGGGACCTCCTTACCGATCTCTTCGTCTGTTTCTCACCGACTCTCACCGGCCTTCTTCATCCGGCTCTTGTTGGGTCTCCTTGCCGGTTTCGGTCCTTACTGGTTCCTTCTTCTGGTTCTCACCGGGTACTCCATGTCCTATCTGGAGAGACCAAAAATGTAATCTTTCACGTAGTGTACGAATTACACTACGACACCGTTAGAAGAAGAAAGAAGAGCCTTGATCGTTGAGGTTGATAAAGTCCTGATCAGTGAAGTTGATGGAAAGATGTTTAGAGGATACTAGGGAAGAGATGTTGATGTAGACAAATGGTGATTGGCTATAGAATCAAACAACACCAAGCTCTAATACAAAATGTCATAACTAGCCGTCACGTGCGAAAAAAGAACCAGTTCTCTTCTTATGAAGATCTCGTATAGGTAGCAAACAATAATAGATTCAAGCAACAATTTTTTATTCAACAGAAGCAAGATAAAAAAAGGCACAAGGAGAAGAAAGACACCAAAATAGGCACAACAAGATATAACTATATAATTACTCAGAGTTACAATAGCATTCTTTACAAAGATGAATAACCTTAAAACTAGGTTACAAGAGGCATTTTAAATGCTAACCGACATAGGGCAATTGCACTTTTCACTATTTACATAAATAGCCTAAACCTTGTGTGTCGAATGGGACATTGTGAATACAACCATTATATACCCGCATTCAACACATTGTCCCATGGGTGACACTTATGAAATTGTTCACTTGCTTTGCCTCCTTCAGACCAATGTGTAAACAGAACTTCTTCAATTTATAAAAGTACTCCAAGGTCCCTCGTATACTTCACATCCATTAATTTTAAGTATAACAAAACGTTGCTAGAGTCTAGTATAGTTTTGTCAACCACAATTACGCAAGTGAATCTCTGGCTGAACCCTTGAAGTGTTCCACTTGCACTCATCATTTGATTGCGAGAATGAACAAAATACATCCATATATTCAATAGGGGAAGACATTTCTATAGATGATGCGTTTTCATAATTAGCAATCTAATTCTACTCACAATAAATCGCCGCACAGTTGTGGAAATGTTTTAAGTAGGAATGTTATGGGTACATAATTTAATCCTTTTTATTATGCTTTATGGAATAAAAAAATTGCAATATCTACCAATAGAAACATAATTTTGATCAAGCATGGCCTACTCTATCAAAATTTAAAAGGCTTTCATGTCATAACAAATATTGTCGACAACTTTAAAGCCATGGCGTTTGTTCTCTACATTAGCAATTATTACAAGCACACAACAAGAGTTAGTTAACTCAAAACAATCATTTCTCGAGCATTTGAAACAAAACAAGAAACAGTAATAACAATGATTTCACATGGATACAAATACCTAAAAACAAAGGAGGGCAATTTGTAGCAATTGCAAGATTATTTGGGATGATGGTGTATATGTATTGGTGTAGGGCACAAGTGCAAGTGGGTGGATATGTATAATGATCAGACCGAAACTTAATATGGGCGTTCGCCAGAGATATTTCCTGGGGGATCATAGTTGCAAATAATGTATGTTGCACCTTGGGTGGAGGTGCATACATGAGAAACACATCCAACATGAAGTGTGGTGGCCCACACCACTTGGGTGTAGTGACCACACACTTGCCCAGTAGCGCAAGTGTTGGTCTTATAATCTTAGTCACTCTTTTCTGAGATCCAAGCACTCTTTTCTGCGTTCTAGAATATTGGTAAGCGGAGGTCGCCAATGTGTCATTCCACACAAGAAGTGGAATGCTTCATGTTTCCCTTTCAACATTGTGAGCTTTTTCTTTTCTTTTCTTTTTTTTTTCCCAAAAGAGAATATACTCCATTAGTTAAAATAATCATGAACACGATCCCTTTCTCAGGTAGGCCGTGCCAAGATTATCCTAGCCTACATACGAGATCTCACTTATTTATCTTACACTTTTACATATGACTCAAACCATCCTTTCAGATACATCACCTACCTTCACTATCCCACTTGCCATGTCTTTCACAGCCCTCGTTCAACTAATGGGAGGGGGAAACAACCATCTGGGTACATCATACTTCCATAATATATCCATTCCATTTGCTGCGGCCGTCGGTGTCGTACACCATCTTTTTCGAAAATTCAGCCTCATTAGGTCTGCAGCATCATTAGTACCATTAATCCGCTCATATTGAGCTCTTAGTGTAGTTATGAGTGTGTGCCAAATTAGCTTAATCGATTTAGCTGGAGGGCGTTTGTGTGCGGAAAATACCTTGGTACACCTTGGTGTCCATATATGCCATATAGTAATGGGGGCAAGCAACATCCAAAGATCTTCAAGTTTTTGATTCTGTACACAAGTTGTAGGTACCCCATTGTCAGTGATCAGCCGAACAATGCCATTCTCCCCTCTGTACTTAGCATTGCATGTGCTATCATATGTCGCCACATCAACGTCAAGAGACATCCAACAAGCATGTCCCAAGTTGAGGGTGAACGAACTAGAGGCATGGCAAAGCAAACGAAGTGCCCTTCCCCATACAGCCATTGCATTGCGACATTCCCATAGACAATGGGAGATGCTTTCTATCTGTCCACATGCAGTACATCTAGAGTCTACATTGGGGCCTTTACCCCACGTCCCTACCGGCAAGGCTCTATGTGCAATAAGCCATAAACACATCATTATCTTGCGGTCATATTTGTCATGCCATATCATTTTCCAGAATTTATCTAGTCTCCTTTCACTTATGCCCTCCTGCATCCAAAATTTCCTTGCCGCAACCTTGTCATGTTTTTGTTCTAGAAGAATTTGCCTCCCAATCTTCGTGTTATACCTGAAAAATTGAACCAGCTTTTCCCCATTAGTTTTTCCTTGAGTTCTCCAAAAATACCTGGCTGGGTCCCATGATAACTGATCCAAATGCCCTTCTATAGGCCAACACACTGTCGCCGGTGTGATCTCCCTTGGCTTAGGGTCAATAATCATATTCTTGCCAGTTTTTACGATCAGCCTAATCGTTTTTTCTCTTTGAAAGACTGGTTGCTCACCTTTTTCCCTTCCGTGCTCTAGTTTGTAGTAGCATACCTCGTTCGATTCTACTTTCATTCCCTTAATGCTAATTAAACAGTTTTCAGCATCTAAAAGACTTGTCCACGCAATTTCAGAGGTTGTTACTACAACATTGTGAGCATTGAGGATGATATGTTTGTGGTTTGGATGATATGTATTTATATATATACGCTTGAGGGACATACATAGTGCTGGATACAAAATAGTGTCAAGGATACAATACATGCCCATAAAAGTGAAGGGCTTCACCATGATATATTCTTAGGGAAGGACATGGTAACAATATTCATTTAATAAAGTGGTTGTTTAATATTCACTTAAAATTATTTTTGCACGTTCTCAATATTAAAGTCTTTGTTGTGGGTGTGAGAGTGCATGTGTGTGCATGTGTGTTTGTCGCATGTAGTCCAATTAAGGATTGATTATAATCCAAACACGGTGTGCCCACATTTTATAGTGTTCAATAACCTATCCATTAATATCGTGATAACAAAATTCCTTCAGAAAACAACAAGCTCTAGAAATTATTCATCACAATTACTAAAATAAATGATTTGTTTTTTGGATATTCATTGTTGAAGAACAATGGGAGTCCTCTTGGCCCTTGACCCTTTTTATTACCCTAAGAGGGGATAAGGAACAATTTCTCATTTTTGTTGATTCATTGCACAAGACGTTGGTGGTATTCGGCGAGATGGTGGATGTGGACTAAAGGAAGCAATGTGTCTGTTTTAGGAGTGATGATGGTGGGGGGGATCGAAGCAGCTCATGAGGGGATGAGGAATTCTTTTACTTATTTTGTTGTTAATTCCATAGGACATTGGTGGCATTCGGCGAGATGGTGGAGGTGGATTGAATGAAGCAATTTGGTTGTTTTTAGGAGTGATGATGGTGAGGGGGCCGAAGCACATCATGAAGGGAGAGTGAATAAGTTGTGGGGATCGAAGCAAATGGGGTGAGAGGTGGAGATTAGTATAGTACATTTCATTTTCATGGTCGGTTTTTTTTTCTTTTTCTCCCCAACTGTTTTTACAAATGCTGGAATCAGTTCATATCTGTTTGCAACTGTTTCTATTGGGATGGTGAATCTTCTTATAGCTCCACAACTGACACATATGATTGGAAAGACGGAGGACATGGAATATCATGTGAAATATAAGTTTTCTATGGAGTTTTGTTCTAAGAGCCCGATTTGATTGCTGACACGACTCCCCATAATTCTCTTTTAACTTGTGCATATCCACGTTGCCTTTTGTTGAGAACCTTTGCTCCAAATCGGATCGGATATCGCGAACCTTCCGGATCGGCTTGATTGATGACCCATCCGATTCCGGTTGGACTTGTGTGAACCGTTACTATGATCGGTTGGTCATAGTTCGGCTTCTTTAGTGCTTTTGCCCTCCGTAGTGATTTCTTGAGCTTCTTCACAGCTTTGGTATGCTCCGGTTTCCATTCAAACTTCTTACCCTTCCGCAACAAAAGATAGAGTGGGTCCGCTATATGTGCATAGTGCGGAATCCATATGTGGTAGAATGCACATGCTCCAAGAAACCTTCGAACTTCGGATTGTGACTCGCATACTTCTTTCATAGCTCGAATCGCATCGATCTTGGTTGGTGATGGTCTTCGGCCGTAGGGCCCACATAGATGTCCGACTACCAATCTTTCTTCTTGTCCGAATGCCGATTTCTCTCCAGAAAGTGTTAGATGCACATCTTCTAACTTCCGTAACACTTTCTCACAATCACGGATATGGTTGACTACGAACCTTCAGCATCCCCGTTCATCCATAGCTTCATCTTTTTCTTCCACCGCACACCCTTTTATCGGAATGTCATCTAGGAACGGCATTGTTATCTCCAGTATGCAATCCCGGAGCACCTTGTTCATCGCATTCATCATATGTGCGACTGAGTTCGTCGCGCCTTGTGGTAGCGTACACATCCGGACTAATCCTATCGGTGTCCGCATGGTAGTGATGTCTCGGCTCTTCCCAGCTAGTTGGAATTGGTCATATCCGGAGTATAGGTCTCTGATGGAGTATATCGCGCGACCGGCAAATGCTTCCGCAAATTCGTCCACTATCGGACCGACTCCGGAGTTCCGGATCGTGACCTTGTTCACCGGTTGCAAATCTTGAATAAATCGGAGTGACCCATTCTTCTTCGGAACCGTAAACCATCGATTTGAGTACGGAGCATTTGATGGCTCTAGAATCCCCATCGCCACCTTCTCCTTGAGCAAGTCGATGATTTTCGGAATATGCGCCCGTGGCACCGGAATCGGCTTCAGGTTCCATGGCACATGGTCAATCGTGAAGATCATCATCGGCTCCACTATCTTCAGGTCAGCGCATCCTATTTCTTTCGATGTAAATGCAAATGCTCTCCCATGTCGCTCTAGCATCCCACGGAATCGTTCTTCTTCATTCTTTAATAGGAACCCACCTCCACCGATCCGAAGTTTCTTCCGGGTCTCATCCGTGAAGGCATGTCCGATATCCATGGACTTCCGAAGTGTCGGATCCCTTGAGACTTCTTTCCTCTTTTGTTCACTATCTACGAGTAACGGTCCCGTGGCCGGTTTCACTTTCTTCTCCACGATCTTGTATTTCATACTTACCATTGCTTCTTCTTTGTGGAGTGCATCCGGCTCCATTTTCACAATGATCTCGTACATCTCGACCGACTCCACCGGAATTACCCGGTTTCCCTGACTTGTATCTTCTGCGAGCTCTTCAAGCCGTTGTAGTGTGTTTCCATAGAACACTTCTTCTACTATGCCCACGATTTCTTCGTCTTCTTTTATTATTGATGTCTACCATAACTTATCCTCCACCTTTCGGTATTCTTTCTTCATTCTTCCGGTTACGGCCGTGTACGTGGATGCCCCATCAGGACCGATTCGTACTTGTTTTGCACCGAGAGGTTTCTTCTTGTGTGGGGTATCAGGGCTTCTCGGACTATCATTTCCCCACTCCGCAACGGTCCGCTCTAAAAATCCATTCTTGTTTGGGACAGGTGATCTTTCTTGTTCCTTTCATGATTTGCCTGCACTATTAGGAATTCGACGGATTTCCCTCCGTTTTGGCTCCGAATTTGCGCAAAAGCCGCACCGCTATCGAGCACCTTCGTCTCCATCCGTGATGCCGTGATAAAAGGTTGCCTGAGGATCACGGAATGTGAGACCTCGTCTTGTACGAAGAAATTTTGGACGATCTCGACATCCCCGATCTTCACCGTCACATCCGGACAAGTCGCAAATAGATCTTTTGTTGCTTTAGTGGCCGCCCGGATCTTCCACCCATGATTGGTGTTAATAGGCCACTTACCCTTCTGGTAGAATTCCTTGGACATCAAGTTGATCTCCGATCCGTAATGAATCAATGCTAGCATGGGTTCTTTGATGTTACCGATTCGGACCGGAGTCTCCGTAGTTGCGCGTTCCCAGTGTGGTTTTGTGTAGTGAGAATTTGGTATTTCGCCATCCAATTCAGTGTCATTCATTAGAACGGTATTTGCATTCACCCTTGGAGCGTTCTCCTCCATACTTTGCATTTTTCTCTTCACGAGATCCACAAGAAGATCGTGGAACTCCTTCTTCGCTATTCCGAGTAATTCTCGAAGCGAAAAATCTACCCGGCTATCGAGGATTCTCTCCTCGAACACCTTTTTCAAGTCCGTTTGTTGTTCGATGTCCGAGGCAAGCTTGAATGCCGGAATCATCTTTTCTTTTCCCTTACCTATGGAGTTCCAGCTTTCCGGTGTCTTCGATGGACCGGTCGCCTCATCCGTGTGTTGTCGCTTCTCATCTACATACACTTCATGCAATTGGCATAAAGCAAACACGCTATTCTTATCGACGGGGCACTCCCATCCCGTAGCTTCCCGGATGCCTTCCGCGGTACTTCGGATCTCGTTAGAGTCGGTTTTCTCGGTGTTTTCTAGCACTTCCGGCCAAAAAGACACCTTTGCTCCCGATGACTCCCCGACACGTATTCCCGCGGTTGTCGCGTAATTGTTCTTCACCGCTATTTCCTCCTCTAGGATCTTCTTCATGCCGCCTTTCCGGAAGTTCAGTCGGAGTGACTTCCGAGAGTCCATCGAATGAATCTGATTTCCCTCGTAGTAGATAAGATCCCGTCGTAGCGCTTCCTTGTGCTCGTCGCAATCCCTCCGATCATGTTCGGTGCTATCGCACCATATGCATCGACGGTCCATGTACTTGGAACTTGTGGGACGGTCATCCGACTTCTTCACCATCGCGATTTTTAGATTTTCCATCTCCTTCAGCAATTGCTCCACCGTAGTTGCGTCGATTCCCTTCTCAGTTGTAGCCTCCTGAGCCCGCGGTTGATGGTGTTCCGATCCGGATCTCGGTTTCGGAATCGGTTCCGAAACCCTCTTTTCTTCATTGGCAAGCCATTGCTATTAGAGATCTAAGTACTAAAGTAAGCTTAAGATAAGGATAAACAAATGATAGATAGAAAGGAGAAAGAGAAAGAAGGGTGCCGATCCACCTGACCACCCCCGAGCGAAGGGATCGAGACGGACTCGAGCCTTGATCGGCGTCCCATACCACCGCCATGGCGTCGAGTTGTACCTGGTTTTGGCGCACTCGCTACAAGAGTTGACCCACCACAAGAGCAGAGTCTCGATGTAATCAAAAGATGATTAAATGAGGGCAGTTAGGCCTCTTATTTATAGCGATACCCAAGGCCCCCAGGCAAGTTCACACTTGACCGATTGGGTTGTCTCAATCCCGAGGATTAAAAGTAATCCTCCCCTTCTTTACACTCTCATTTAACCCTCACACTTATCCACGTGTATAGAATACTACGGTAAATTCTCACCATGGGATATTAAATGGTCATGTCCGTAACAATTGCCCCCTCTTTGTGTATCGCGCAACGATATCTCGCACACTTTCCCATGTTTCGGTGAGGCCACTCTCGGTATTCGTGTCCTCTAGAAGCACTCCAAGATCCTTCCGGTCCCGGACGTCTACGGCTCGTAAGAACATGATAACTTTGTCCGGTGCGAGGATAGCTTGATCTCTCGCAGACAACCTCCCGAACCGACTTTCGAATGCCGAAAACACATCGAGGTCCTTCATCCCCTTGTCCGGCGTTTCTACCCAATCCTCTCCGCGTTGCCTTGGAGGAGTCCTCGATAGCGAACGTGGTCTTTAGCGCCTCTTCAAACGCTTCCCATGTCAGATTCTGTTGTCGTAGCTCGTGGATACTTGCTTGAAGCCCGTCGGTAGCCACCCGGTTGAAGGATGTCACTTGTAGTCCTTCCAAAATCCCACACCGTATCATTTCCGCCTTGTAGTCCCGAAGATAGCGCGATACGTCCTTTCCGTTGAATTGTCTGATCCGTTGCACGAGCCGCTCTACTGCCGCCGCTATCTCCGACATCACACGTTGTTCCTGAAGCATCCGTTCGAACATCATCATCATGTTGTTAGCCTCCAGTTGATTTTCCATCTCCTTGCCACCTATTTTCACGTCGGGTTCACCACTTGTGTCATGCCTTTCGCCTCCGAATCGTTGCGTGAGTCGGGTGGGAACCACTAGGGTTTTGGACTAGGAGGAAGGAAAATTCTAAGGCAATTAAGAATGTGAAATATATTGTGAGAAAGAAAGATACGAAAAACTCATGAATCCCACGAGTATAGTCAATGGACCACCAGAATGGACCAATGCGCCAGAGCAACCACCTTCATTTGTATCCTGTGTTGTGGCATATTGGTAAGCGTAGGTCGCCAATGTTTCATTCCACACAAGAAGTGGAATGCTTAATGTTTCCCTCTCAACATTGTGAGCATTTACAAAGTCATCATTTACTGATTGAGCCATGCCAATTGTGGCACAATTCATCAACACAAATAGAAGAGTAATGTGTGCAAGATGAATAAAGTCATTGTGTTGGTTCTTCATTCTATTAAGTGGTGGTTTATTATTCACGTAATCTTATTTTTGCTTGTGTCCTAGTTATTCAAGTCCTAGCTTTGGTTGTGTGTGCGTGTGTGTGTATGTTTCTGGTTTGGATGATATGTATTTATATAGATACGCTTGAGGGACATACATAGTGGTGGATACAAAACAGTGTCAAGAATACAATACATGCCCATAAAAGTGAAGGGCTTCACGATGATATATTCAAATGGTGGGTATATTCTTAGGGAAGGACCTGTCAACAATATTCATTTAATGAAGTGGTTATTTAATATTCACATAAATTTATTTTTGCATGTTCTCAATATTAAGGTCCTTGTTGTGGGTGTGAGTGTGCATGTGCGTGCGGGTTTGTTTGTCGCATGTAGTCCAATTAAGGATTGATAATAATCCAAACATGGTGTGCCCGCACTTTATAGTGTTCAATAACCTATCCACTAATATCATGATAAGAAATTCCTTCACAAAACAAAAAGCTCTAGAAATTATTCATCATAATTGCTAAAATAAAGAATTTTTTTAGGGATATTCATTGCTGAAGTGCAATGGGAGTCCTCTTGGCCCTTGATCCTTTTTTATTACTCCAAGAATTTGGCTCTAAACTCTATATTTTCAATAGAGTTGTCGTTTAGATCCTTTGGATATTCCTAATAACAAACTAGGAATGCATATTAATAGATTTCATTGTTGGTTTACCATGCACTCAGAGAGGCTATGATGCCATATAGGTTGTTGTTGATAGATTAATGAAAATGGCCAAATTCCTTCCAATGACATATGCATTGAAACTTAGGACTTGGTTTCTCAAATTATGATCCATAAGTTATTCTGATTCTATGAGTTATCGATGGATATAATGAGTGATACAGATACTCTAACTTTACTAGTGATTTTTAGACACAAGTATTTAAGAAACTAGGATTTACTTTCAATATGAGCCCGACAGACCACACTCAGTCTGATGGACAGATCAAACCATTTAACCATGAATGAGACTAGTTAACTATATTCCTAAAAATATGTACGAGCATATGTCGCTAAGAAGCCAAGTAAATTGGAACATTATCTTCCTATTTTGGAGTTTTACAAGCAAGTTAATCTTAGAATAGACAAATCAATGGTTACCAAACAAGAGCAAATTCAAAATTTGCGATAGTTGAAGTGAATATAATTGTGTGTCCTATTCTTTAACAATTATCAATAGTACATGGAGGTCTTGTGTTTCCTAATGTTTTTGTGACCTCTCCAACTGTGAGGATTCCCGACCGACCAACAATATAGAAACAAACAGAAAACAAAAGTATAGGGATACTCAGCATTATATCGTAATGCAAGTAGTTCTCTATTAAATACAGGGAACATTGGTAGGCGTTTTTTTATTTCAAGATCTGTACGCCAGGGATGTCCACTTGCTCCTTTCCTGTTTTTGTTAGTATCCGAAGCATTCTCTGTACATTTAAATTCTCCATATGTAAATATTAAAGGTTTAGCACTACCAGTAGCAAACGCAAATGTGGATTGTGAATTCGCTGATGATAAAGTTTTATATGTTCAGGCCTCACATGGTAATTTGTTTCATGTGCAAAAGGCCGTGGATGATTTCTCAGATGCATCGGGTGCATTGATAAATTGGGATAAGTCATCAGGTTTTTGGGTCGCTTCGAGAGATCCGCCAGTTAATGTACCCTCTTTAGGATTCACATGGATACCTCAAGGTCAATCCATTAGGTATTTAGGTTGTCGAGTGGGTGTGGGATTAAAGTCAGAAGATATGATTGCACCCTTATTGTTAAGATTAAGAAATAAATTAGTATATTGGAATAAAGAAAAATTATCTTTAGCAGGACGTGTAGTTGTAGCTAATGCGGTGTTGTTGTCCTCGATTTGGTATATAGCATCTACATGGCTGTTTTCTATGTCAATAATGTTGAAAGTTCAACGTTTAGTACGGAATTTTATTTGGGGGAACAATAGGTCAGTCAATCCTGTAGCAAAGGTAGCTTGGTCTATTCTGATACAACCTAAACAAAAAGGTGGTTTAGGTTTGATTGATCCATTTATGCAAACCAAAGCTTTACTTACTAAACATGTTGTTAGGAGTTTATTGCCAGGACAGGAGTTATGGAAAAAGCTATGGATGCAACATCTATATAAGGTCAAGCCTTCGGTAGGTGGTCAATGGAAGGATAGTCTTAAATGGTTCTTCAATGCAGATTTCACGCTACCTAAGTCCAATGATGGATCATTGCGTTTCTTCAATGGAATTTTTCGGGCATGGGAAACTCTTCGGCAAGCGCTTGTTTTCTTGCCACCGAAAAGCTATCATCAATTTATGCGTCAACCATTGATATGGAATCCTTTATTTACTGATGAAGCTGCATATGTTTTGGGTTTACTACCTACGTTATCATGGGCTGCAATGGATAGTGGACCAGCTCGTACGGTTGCGGATTGGATAAGGTTTATGCAGTCCACTACGCTGGAGCAAAGTAATAGGTTATCTAACTTAAGAGGGGCTAAGATCATGTTATCACAGTTGTCCAGGGTGTATCAGGTCATAGTGCCTACATTGCAATTCGATCATTTTCAAAGTTGGTACGGTATGTTCTTGACACTCAATATACTTATAGGAGATCGGTTATATGATCAAAATGGTAGCATTTATTTTTATGAAGTGTTGGACAATGGTAGGTTGATACTAGTGGATGAGGAGTCTCAAATCATGTTGGCTGCGAAGCAATTGCCAGTGCGAGTAATTGCTAGATTAAATAAAAATATATATATCGATCCTAGTCCACTAATAGTTAATTTTTCATCTCATATTTCGGTGTTAGACTCTAAACCTATTGATGACCTGCAGTGGGATCCAGTGGATTATGGTTGGAAATTATCCATATCTGACTCTTCGACTAAGCTCCTTCCTTTTTTCAAATATTCAATAGCGTTTGGCAGGAATTTTATGTTGAGGAAGACCGAGCTGATACCTGCTGGAAAAAAGTATTGGGAGGAAGGTAATGTTTCATCTACTCATATGGTTATGTTTTGGAAACAGTTTTGGTCTATTAAATGCATGAATAAGATATTGCATTTTCGATGGTTGATGATTCATTATTCATTGCCAATAGGTCATTTATTGAGGGGATCGATGAGTAATCGGTCATGTATTATGTGTGGGTTTGCGGATGAGACATTGCATCATGCATTTTGGGAATGTGTTTCTGCAAAAAGTTTTTGGTGTCGAATTCTTAGGCTTCTAGGTCGTAAGTACAGGTCTGCTATTTTTACGTGGGGTGCAGTCTTTTGGGGAATGTTGGATCAACAAAGGGCTTTTTATCATTATAATCATTCTTCATTGTCTTTATATGTAAGAAGTTTTCAGGTATATTCTACTTCAAGATCCTTGCAGGGAGTCAAGTTCTTCTCGCGGAGTTATGTTTGGCAGATTGTCTCCTTGTTGTCTCTATGGGTTCTTTGGAAAGCTAGGTGCTCCAAGTTATACAATGATGAAGACATTCACGTTGTGGATCAGGTAAAGTCTTTTTGGAATTTATTAGTACATTCCGTTAAAGGTGAGTATGACAGGTATAAAGTCTATGGAAACACAACCATTCGAAAAAGAAAGAGATTACGACTAGTTTGGTCAGCTATTCCTATAATGTTAGATGTAGGCACGGAGGTTAGGTGGAATTATGTGCCACCTCGTTGGTTGTTCCTGCCACCAATACCATTCTTATGGCGAACAACATGAGATAACAGGGAGGAGACGATGGCGGCATGTAGGAAGCTTATTTTAATGTAGGTAAGATATACATATGCTAGAAGAAGATATGAGGAAATGGGATGAGGTTCTGGATGCTGAATCAGACTAGTATAAGAAGATTTTAGTGGTATGAGGCAGATTTTGTGTGATAATCAGAGACATCGACATGGTGGATGTGGACAGGTTGAAATAGGTTTAAGTTGTTTTGTGATTAGGATGACTGATGTTGGTGGGGGTTGTCGAAGATTACTAGGAGAAGGTGAGGATTTCTATTTGTTTTCTACTCGTTTGTTGCTTGTTAGTGTAACAGGGTTGTCGAATCGGAGATAGCGAAATGGTAGATGGGGACATGACGAAGCCGTTTTTCTGTTTTTTGTGGTTAGGATGAGTGATGTTGGAGTGGGGGCTGAAGCAGATTATTATGAGAAGGCGAGGAATGGTTTTCCCTCATTTTTTGTTGTGATTATAGGGCCGCGTTAATCGGTGAGATGGAATAGGGGAAGCAAGATACCCCAGATATGGGCTGACTTAAGACAAATATTATGGTTCTCATAGTTTTCAGGATGATGGCAATGGGATTTGAAGCAACTTTGTCATGGTGTGAGGATGAGTGGTGTTGGTGCGAGGGCTGAAGCAGATCAGGAGGGGAGAGGAATCATTGTTCACTTATTTTGTTGTTAATTGCACAGGATATTGGCGGTACTCAGCGAGATGGTGGATGTGGATTGATTGAAGCAATTTGTTTGTTTTTAGGAGTGATGATGGTGGGGGGGACAGAAGCAAATCATGAGGGGATGAGGAACCATTATTCACTTGTTTTTGTTGTTATTTGTATAGCTCAGAGGTGGTATTCGGCGAGATGGTGGATGTGGTTTGATTGAAGCAATTTCTCTATTTTTAGGAGTGACGATGGTGCGGGGGAATGAAGCAAATCATGAGGGGATGAGGAACAATTTCTCATTTTTGTTGATTCATTGCACAGGACGTTGGTGGTATTCGGCGAGATGGTGGATATGGACTAAAGGAAGCAATGTGTCTATTTTAGGAGTGATGATGGTGGGGGGGATCGAAGCAGCTCATGAGGGGATGAGGAATTTTTTTACTTATTTTGTTGTTAATTCCACAGGACATTGGTGGCATTCGGC